>NC_046172.1:29213976-29513976 GCF_011064425.1 Rattus rattus
TTATTCTCTTTCTAGTTTCAATCTTTCCCAGGAATAGGTTCAAGGCCAGTAAAATGAAATTACACGGGGAACACAGAGGGTGTCACCTGTCACTCACAACAGAAATTACTTCATGAAATATTGTCATAAAACAGAATTATATTTCATAAGAGACTCAATCAGGAAATAAAATGACTCTAAGCTCATTGAAGGGTAAGTAGGAAAAATAAATGCCACTGAATAAAAAATAGTTCACTATGTATACTATAATGGAGTACGACACTTTAATTTTTGTTCAACATTTTATTTTATATGTTGTTTGCCTTATGCCTGAAGAGCTTAGAAGAAAACATTGGGTTTCTTGGAGTTGGTGATATAGATGGCTATGAACCACCATGTGTGTGCTGGGAACCAAACCTGGGTCCTTTAATTACTCTGTCACACACATGCAAACAGTCTTGCAGAAGTCTAGAATTTCTTCTTCGTCCATTTTGTACACAGGGGGATAGAGCACAGGTCATGAATAGGGGGCCACTCCTATTTAACCCACCACAGCAGTTAATGTAGGCACATTGAAAAGAGAAACTGATAAAATATTCTAGTAAACCCCAAGTCCCTTTTTTCATTACTGACATAAATTTTGGCCTTAACTATATGTCTTCTTTCTACATGTGGATCACAGTTTTTCCGCTATTATCTACTCCCAGTCCTTTCCCCAACCTCTCCTCTGCCCCCCATCCACTCCTGCTCTCTTTCTCTTCAGAATAGGCCTCCCATAGATATCAACCAAACATGCCGTATCAAGTTGTAGTAAGACTAGGCAATCTCCTTTCTTATTAAGGTTAAACAAGTCTTTAGTAGCAGGCAAAAGCAGATAAAAACAGGCAATAGAGTCAGAGACAGCCACTTCTCCCATTGTTAGAAGTCCCATAAGAAGACCAAACTATGCAACTATAACATATGTTTTAGAGTGTCTAAGTCAGTCCCATACAGGCTCCCTGTCCATTCAGTCTGTTTGGGCCCATATGAGCCCAGGTTGGTTGATTCTGTGGGTTTTCTTGTAGTGTCCTTGACCGTGCTGGCTCCTACAATCTTTCTCCCCTTCTCTTTTGCAGGATTCTCTGAGTTCGACCTTAGTAAAAGCGATATTAAGCGTCTGCTTGTATTTTACATATAATTTAGTGTGTCTTGTCTCAGAATGGCCCCTGCAGTCTCTCCAATTGCTTGCCATTTAGGAATGATAACAGCTCTGTGTGTTAGTGCATAAAGCTTTTAACATTCCTCACTAACCTAGGAAACTGAAGGAGAAGAACAAATAGTGTTCCCTCTGCCCTCCTGAATTGTTTTCACAGTTTTCTGTATCAAAGGATGATTACTGAGGGAAAAACAAGTTGATTAGCATGTGTTCCTCACATACACTTAGGAAGTACTCAGGGGAATGTGTCAACCTCTACTAGGCATGCTAGAAGTACCAAAGGCAGAGATGCTGATGGGATGCCAAGGGAAACAGGAGACAGAAAAAGAGAAAGACTTGGATGGCAGTTAAAATACCAGCTGGGGAGAAGAATGCAGCCTTAAAAATGGAGAATCCCCTCTATGAATGGAAGTTTCCCTAACCGTGAATTCTCCCCTAGGTCCAGAGTTTTCCTGGTGTCTCAAAAATTGTTATGCAAAGAGACCTATTACGAAGTATCATTCTCTGGCCTCTAGCAATGCTGGAGATTTGAGGAATGTGAAAAATAGAAGAGACAAAGAGGGGGCTACACTTAGGATGAAATACACAAAGAAACAGATAAGCAAAGGCCAAGAGGAAAATATCAAGTTACATTTAAATTTATGATTGTTGCAAAGAAAAAGGGGATGAGTTTTCATGGGAGAGGGAACATGAAAATAAAGATTTTATATGTTACACAAAACTACAGCTCTCATCTCAAACAGGATAAGGGATAGTTTATTCTGGAGGTAAAGAAGAGGAACCATGACCTGGAGGCACTGATTCAGATTACCCTAATACCATGTTTCTACATGTTAACAATTTTATAGTTAATGACCAAAAGTAAAGACATAAATCAAGGCACTTCTAAACAGAATTGCTGAAAATGTAAGTCAGGTCACAGAAAAGTGCGAGGAGTGAGAGCAATATGTTTCAGGCAGTATTTGATAATAGTTTTAGCCTTTAGTTGGTGGAAGTTAGTGGTACCTTAGTACATTCTAAAAGAATTTCCCTTGATAGGTATTGGATGTTAGGTCAAGCACAGAGATGGGCAACAAAGGGCTACTAAGGACATTAACGATTTCCCAGGTTAGCTTAGCTATGGGTGTGCAGTGTTCCAGCTCTTTTTGCAATCAGATTAATCAATTATGTCACATAAGAACAAATACGATGATGGGAATGTTTTCATTTAAAAAAGATCAACTTAAAAATAATTTGCTTGGAGGGAAGGGAGGTGCAATCAGGATGTAAAGTAAATAAATTAATGAAAACATTTGCTCAACTTCACATCCTTCTTGATCTATTGTATCGATGATCATGTTTGTGTCTCTAAAGCTCTAGATTTAACATTTATTGTAAATTAATGTGTGTTAAGTTGGCAGACTCACATTTCACTAACATCTATTTTAACTTAATTTGAGACCAGTGTTCTTGTACTCTTAAAACAGTTTGTATCTGAAAGCATTTTGAAGAAGGCAATGAATAAGCCCCTACTACCTTTAATGTCCTTACAATTTTTACTTAGAAAAATAAAACAATATAAAGTCAAGCCTGAGCCTTTAGAGCTGTAGTGTAGAATAGGGCATTGAATAGAAGAATAGTATCACTTAGGCAATGCAATAAGTCTGAGGATCTAAAAACAAAGCCTTAGGGATTGGGGACATGGCTCAGTTGGTAAAGTGCCTGCTGTGAAGACAGGGTGACCTGTATTTTATCACTACGAGCTACATAAAAATTTGAGGTTGAAAGCATGTACCCATAATCTCTAGCTGTAGGTGGTAGCATATGCCTTTAGCCTGGAGCATGGGGTAAGAGAAACACAGAAAGAGCCTTGAAGCTCACTGGTCAGACAGCCTAGGCAACTCAATAAATTTCAGGTTCACTGAGTGATCTGACTTTAAAAATAAATAAATAAATAAATAAATAAATAAATAAATAAGCATTGAGAAGAATAGGAGAAAGTACCAGACATCGACCTGCACATATCCACGGACACGTACTGTGTGGTACCATGTACCACACACACACTTTTTAAATCAAGTATTTAATCATTGGTTTATAAATTTATGTTTAATTTTGATTTTCTGGCCTTTTCCTACCTACTTGGGGTGCTATTGTTTCATGATGCCTCCGCACAAACTAATAGAGAGAGAGAGAGAGAGAGAGAGAGAGAGAGAGAGAGAGAGAGAGATTTTCTTTTTGGAGGACTCTCTAATAGAATCATTTTGGGAGATTTCCTTTGTTTCATGAGACATATATAGATATTTGTCTTTTCCATGTTTATAAGCCTGATTTGATTTTTTAAGCTTTCTAGTATTCCAGATATGTACACACAGTGGAGTAAAATGATAATGTACATGTTTTGGGTGAGAATAACTACTTCCTTTGATGCTTAGTCCTTCCTTCCAGGAATATGGCCAGTTTTCTCTTTTTCACTGTGCTTTTGAGGGCAGGGAGGTCGTCAGGTCAGAGGCAGTGACTGTCATTCATAAGAAAGATACCCATTTGTCCTGATAACCTAAAAAGACCACTCCTGGGATTCAGTGGAATTGAATTGTGCAGCATCCTTCCAACATACAGAAAAATTCCCACCACAATCACAAATTTTCCTAGATACACACAAGACACACTAAGCTAAAAGACTATCCCAAATGGACCTCTGGAAGATCACAAACCAGTTAAGAGATAATGCATATGAATTGCCTTTCCTACAGATTATTATGATGGGATAGAACATGCAAGAGAAATATAGAGATGCCAGTCACCTACATCAATTAAGGAAAGACCCACCTCCTCTGTGAGCTCCTCTTTTCCATTTTGCAATTGAAAGTCTATGGAATAGAAAATGGAAATAAGGGATCTTCTGAGCTAAGTACTGGCTCAAAGTTGCTCCCACTCTGTAGAGTGTATTTTTTACATCCACTTTCTTTTGTAATAAATCTAGGTTTTTGCTAATGCTTTCCAAGATGCACAGAATCTGCAAACCTAAACACCTCACTTCAATTGTTTGTAATCCTATTTCTCAGGTTTCTGTAATTTTTGTTTGTTGTATAATTACTGCTGACAGTTTTATGCTTTTTATTTCCCCTTCAATGGCTGTGCAGATAAGGTGATAGGCAGAGGAATGTAAGCATTTGTTTTTGCCGTGATATAAAAATGCCCTTTGATTGTCTCTAAGTGACTTATGGGGATGTAGAGGAGAACTTTGATATTGTAAGGTTTTTCTTTCTAATGAACAGGCTTCTGATATTTGCTCTGAACAATTTTGATTTTTCTCCTGAGCTGCTAGAATATCTTAGTTTTTTGTTTTGTTTTGTTTTGGGTTTGTTTGTTTTGGGTTTTTCTCATTGTTGTTTTGTTTTTGTTTTTGTTCTCTTTGAGATTTCACTCTTTTCCTGTTACTTAGGCAGGTTTCAGACTTCTCAGTTCAAATAAGTCCTCCTAGTTCAGCCTCCTGAAAACTGGGATTGAAAGCTTTTCAGTGAATTTTTTTGTCAGAAAGTTATAATAAAAATTAGTCAAAAGAGAACTTCCTGTCATTTTCTAATATTCATACCTACATGTGTGTTTTGTCCATTGCACCTGGTAGGACTTAAAATCCAATGTTGATGAGTTAAGGTGGAAAGGGTTAGCTTTGCCTTCTTTATGGCTTTATGGAAATGTTGAAAACAGCATACCAACAACATTTGGAATTCAGAATCCCAGTGATGGCTCAGAAAATTAAAAAGTACCTGCTACAAAACCTGCCACCTATGTTTGATCCCTGAGGTCCACATGGTAAAGAACAAAACAAACAGAAAACATGGATTTAGAGAGATATGCAGATACATCCTCATAATACCAGAACTCAGGAAGCTCAGACAAAAGAAAGGTCAGAAGTTCAAGGGCAGCTTGTGCTAAATTTTAAGTCCCCACCCAACACCAAAAACCATACCATGTTTTGGCCATTCCTAAATTACTTAGGTTCTTGTTTTAAAATATATTCATATTTATCAAATGCTCTTTTACTTTATATTTTTGAGACAGGGTCTCATGTCATTCCAAATGGCTTCAAATTCACTGTGTAGTTCTGGATTCTTTAAACTTCTGATCCTCTTGCCTCCTCCTCCTAATTGTTGTCATTCCAGGCATATGCTTCCATACCTGATTTTATAAAGTTCTGGGGATGGATCGTACACTCTTCTAACTGAGCTATATCCTCTGTTCCTTTCTATTATCCATTGAAAAGATCATCTGTTTTGCTGTTTTTACATAATAATACAGTGAATTTCACTTCCGTGTTTCCTACTGTAATTCCTACAGCTATTGTATAACCAAACTTACAGAATACATTTTGCTAAGATTTTGTAACTCCTGTATAAGCTATAATACATGAAAAGGATTGCTAAAACACCTGATGTTGGGTTTTAGGAGTTGATTTCAGCTACCTTTTTGATAGTAGGCAATTCCATCATCTGTATCATCTTGATTTTCTCTTGATACTTTATATTTTAATGATATCTACTTAATTCTACTAAATTTACAAATTTGTTATTGTCTCTTAATATGAAAATCACCATATCACTGGCACAAAAGTGAATTGCAATGGATAGGTATATTCCAAGAATATGCTTTCCTGGGCCTGTTTCAAGCCAACCCAATATTTAACCAGGGAATATAGCTACTGGGTGACTTACTAGTCAGTGTCATTTTCTAGAGGCAAATACAAGTACGTTTTATGATGATTGCTACAAATACTTGAAGGTGGACGTTTGGATTGTTGATCATCAAAGTGACAACAAAGTGAGAAGTGTAGAACAACAAAGTTCATCTGTAAAAGTATAAAAAATTGGCCATCCACCTTGGTAAGCCAACTTTCCCCTGTGCTCATTTTAAGGAAAGGAACCAGGTTTCAGTATATGTAGCAATGATAGGAAGCCCTGAGATTTGTCGCCAGCCACACAGTAGCTAGAATGAGAATGACCTCTACAGGTTCATTATGTTTGAATCCTTGGTCCCTAGTTGGTTGAACTGTTTGGGAAGGATTAGTAGGTATGGACTAGGTGTGCCACTAGGGGGTGGGCTTTGAGGTTTCTCCATCTGTCTCTGTCTGTCTGTCTGTCTGTCTGTCTGTCTGCCTGCCTGCCTGCCTGCCTGCCTGCCTACCTGCCTGCCTGCCTGCCTGTCTGCCTATCTTTCCCCCCTTCCTCATGGTTGCTGTCTTGATCTATAAGCTCTCAGATTCTGTTCCAGCACTATGCCTGCTTGCTTTTTGCCATTCTACTCCACACATTTTTTTCACAGACTCACCCTCTGTAAGCCCAAGAAACTCTTTTTTCTATAAGTTGCCTTAATTATGAAGTTTTGTCAGAGCTTTAGAAAAGTTGTGAAGATCCGCACAAAAATACATGCAGACATAAACCAGCCCCCACAGCAAAAACAAAGGAAAGGTTCAAGTAAGTTTCTGACAATACAATCAATATATCCCTGGGGAAATTAATTAATTAATTAATTGATTGATTTATTTAACGTGATTTTTTCCTGCATGTTTTATAGGCAGCATGTGTTGGCCTGGTATCCACAGAAGTCAGAAGAGGGAATCTGATCCCCTGGAAGTGGAATTAAAGATGGTTGTGAATCATCTTATCTATAATCTAAGTGCTAGGAACTGAACTCAGGTTCTCTGCAAAAGCAACAAGTACTCTTAACCATTGAGCCATCTCTCCAGCCCCAGGAAATTTTATTGTAGAGCTAAATATATTAATTAACTGAGTCCTAGAAATGAAAATTTTCATTTCTGTGGATTAATACAATGACTTTTAATAAAGATTTTGAAAAGTTTTGTTTTAATAAAAATGGGCTAATTAATAAAGGAAAGAACATGATTTGATCATATCAAGTGGTTAGTATGTACACAGAGTCTATATGATTTCGAATGTCAGTGTGCATAATTAATGATATGTATTTATAAAAGTAAGTGAAAGCAATTTACACAAAATAGGGTAATTAGGCTTCTGGGATTTGTTAAAGGGCATCAAGTTTCCATTGGCAAATACTATCGATTTTTAGATCTCGTTTTTCCAACTGAGTACTGTTGCTTTTTCAAAAAGTCAGTGGCTACTAGAAGGAAATAAATGATCACCACACCTTTTAAGAAATTTATCTAGCACTTTCTGGTACTCAGCCATATTCCCTTTCAAACAGAAATAGGCCTAACAAGACATCTTAGAGTTTTACTGCTGTAAACAGACACCATGACCAAGGCAACTCTTATAAGGACAACAATTAATTAGGGATAGCTTACATGTTCAGAGGTTCAGTCCATTATAATCAAGGCGGGAACATGGGAGCACCCAGGCAGGCATGGTGCAGGAGGAGCTCAGAGTTCTACATCTTCATCTGGAGGATGTTAGCAGAATACTGACATCCAGTCAGCTAGGGATGAAGGTCTTAAAGCTGATGCCCCCAAACACACCAACAAAGACATACCTTCTAGTAGTACCACTCCCTGGGCAAGCATATACAAACCGTAATACCAGGCTTAGAATTGAAACTGCTCTGATAAGCAGGGAGCTAAAAAGCACAGTGGCTTGTGATAGGAGGAAACAGTTTCTGTGACACTGTGACTACAAATATTTCCATAGTATCATCTGGGGTACTGCAGGCCTACTCAGATCATTGTTTCAGGAGATAGGGCAGTTTCCTACAAAGATGCCAATTAGGTGGAGGAGAACTTCCGATCTTCTGTTTCTATTTCTCTTCTCTATCCTTCCATATCAACCCCTGAAAAGTCCATTGAACCAGGGTAGCTAGTTCTTGCTTTATGTTACCACAGCTACTTACAGCTATGTGTGCTTCACTTCTGACTTGGTAATTCTAGGCTAACTTTGATGGTTATTTTGGGAACATTTATTCAATACTAATGTTCCAATGCTCCCCAGACTGGAATGTAGACCCTCTTTGTGTTCTTACAGATTTAGAAGAAAGATACTTTCTTCATCAAGGTAATTTGGATAAGTATATATCTAGCTATTCAAATTCATATATTACATTGTATGTATCATACAATAATTTTAGCTTTACCCAATGTTTAGTTATAGAATCCATCCACTCACATGTGTGTGTGTGGGGGGGGGTTCTGTGGAATAATGTATATGTGGGGGTCTGTAATGTGTATGTGTGTGTGGTGTGTGGTATGATATGTATGTGTGTGGTGTAATATATGTGGTGTGGTGTGTGGTATCATGTGTCTCTGTACGTGTGCGGTGTATGTATGTGATGTTTGTGTGGTGGTGGTGGTGGTAGTGGTGTGTGTGTGTGTGTGTGTGTGTGTATGTGTTATGCTGGCACATGTGTGGGGCAGTGCACATAAAGGAGGTCAAAGCACAGCTTCAGACATCATTCCCCACCAGGGTTTGCTTGTTGTTTGCTCTCTGCTGTGTGTTGTAAGCTAACTGACACAAGAGCCTCTGGGGATTCCCCTGTCTTCCTCTTCCATTTCCCAATAGCAGTACTAAGATTAAAGATACTGATTCTATGCGTGTGGATTTTACACAGGTTCTGGGGATTTGAACTCAAATTCTCACATTTCTGTAGCAAGCACTTTACCTACTAAAGTGTTTCCTCAGCCTCATCCACTGTTTTTTCAAACACAGTATATCTAACTCTATTCCTCTCCTGTGAACTGTATGTATCATTTATAGGCGTAACTCTGAACTATTTTGCCTGTTGGAAAAACTTCAATCATTTGGTTGGGGCCCAAGATTAACCTGCTAGATAACAATATCCTGCGGTGAATTAAATTCCAGTAAGTTTCCAATTTTGTTTCTTTCTCCTGCTATTTTTATTAGCTTAAGTAAATTAAATTTTCTTCCAGAATAACACCCACCATAGATCCTTCTTTTAGATTGTCTGCTCAAGTCATTTCTCTTCCTGAACTTTACACTGTGGAGTTGCAGGACTCTCATCCAGGTGTAGGAGCAAAATGATAAGGCACTGATACCAGCTTTGAAGGGGTGTTACCAAGGAAACAAATAAAATTCCAAGTCTCTGTTTTTTGTAATCTTCCACGAAGATTGGAGATGAACCCTCGAAATTTAACTTCCTGAGAACACATCAGATCATGAGTATGGTGTGCCCAGAAACAATTAAAAGGTTCAATTAAGAAAATACATTTGATTGGATCGTCAGCATTTCTTTGCTGCTTTTTGCCCTTTAAATAATGTGAGCTCTGTTTGCCCTTTAACAATTATAAGTGCTTAGGCCATGTTCCTAAGTAGCGAAGAATTTAATTATAAAACACTTCAATTTTTGGACATTTAGAATATTTGAAGAACAATAAAATGAACTTCATATAATTTAGACCATCCAAATGTCTTATGCTGTTTTAATATGGGTTCGCTAAAAATTTTTTCTAGATTACAATTGCTTATAGAAATAGTATACATTGAGTCTTATTTTCAGGGAGAGAATTTGATTTAAGAGTAAAACTCTATCATCTATCTTGTGTGTACCTAAGACCCAGAGAAAAACAAAACATAAAGTAGGCCAAGATTACAGAGTTCTATTGCAAGCAGTGATTTCTATTACAAGTTTGTCAATTGAGAGGAACATAAGGTGATAACCATGTCCTTAACCTTGCCCTTCCCTTAACCACAGTATCTGAGTCCTCACAATATTCATGACCTATTCAGGCCTTGCCATACCCTTTGTGACCTGGGATAACAGACCTGTCTTGCCATCCTCATTTCTGCGCTACTATTTCGACAACAACAAGATGCTGATCTGGTGACTTCACATAGTATATCTCTATTCCTACAATAATCAATGACTGGTATAGACAGGATAGTGGCCTCCAAAGGATGTGTTTTCTAATCATAGAACCTGTGAATGTGCCTACATGCCAAAGAGGCCACTACTTTGATTATGTTTTGGAAATGAGATGAGGAGTTTATCCTGGATTATCTGAGTGAACTTCATGTCATCACAAAGGTCCTTAGGAGTGGGAGACAGAAAGGCAAACACAGGGAAGAAGAGACGAGGCCATTATCAGAGGTTGGGGTTGAATGATGCTATATTGCTAGCTTTAAAGAGAGAAAGAAGACCATGTTTTGTGATGCAGATGACCTTTAGGAACCTGAAACAGATTCTCCAAGAGCCTCTGGGAGCAACACAGTGCCACTGGCATTTTGGGTTCATTCCAGTGATATCAATTATAAGTGTTAGGCTTTTATAACTGATGGAATATTAACTATTGCTGCATTAAACAACCAACTATGTGGTAATTCTTTATAGTAGCAATAAGAAAGTAATACAGAGTCCATAAGGATGCCTCAGCTGTTAAAAATACATACTGCTTGGCTAGAGAGATGGCTCAGCCATTAAAGGGTAGGCTGACAACCAAATTTTATATATATATATATATATATATATATATATATATATATATATATATTGCTCTTGCATATGACCAGAATCCAATCCCCAGCACTCATGTTGGACAGCTTGAAACTCAAGCAAGATCCAGGGGATCCAGTGCCTCTGGCTGATCCATGGTACTTGCACTCACATACCTCAGCAGTCTCAATATGGCCCTGCAAACCTGGGGCATTCTTGGAGAGCTGCTTGCTTGACTTTAGTTGACAATGGAGCCTGGAAATGCTGATTCTAATGATGAAATGATTTTCAGCAACAGGGTAAACCAGCTTGATGGCAAAAGAAAAGGCCAAGAGAACCAAAGAGGAATGTTCCTCTTTATACCATATCCTTTTCGTCTGTGCTGCTCCCAGAAGTTGCTACCCATATTTTGGGCATGGATTCCCACATCAGTGAAAGCAATAGGAATTCCTTGGCTGTGGCTCCCTGCTCAAGTGATACTAATTGATGGCAAATTGACAATTAAAGAAACTATGATGTGTATAGAGCAGACAGCTGCACTATGGACAACTGAACAACGTCTCTGTGTTAGAGTCTTTTGAGCCTCAACCTGCATTTTACCTTTGCCTTCATTTAGCTGTCTTTTCTCTGCTTTGTAGTTTTGATTTTGAGATAGCTGCAAATCCCTGAGTGCCCTATAACTAACCATGTAACCCAGGCCACATTTGAACTCATAATTCTTCTGCCTTAGCCTCCTGAGTACTAAGATTATTTACATGATCTTGTTTATGTCTAACTTCTCTTTGTTTTCCTATCATACATGTTTAAAGAATGCCTTATGCTATAATGCATTAGGATTTAATTCTGTGACTGGATTGCCTTTTTTTAAATTGTAAAAACTTCTCCTTTAACTATAGAGCTAATTTGTCATCTCCTCTCTGTCTCTCTCTGTCTCTGTCTCTCTCTGTCTCTCTCTCTCTCTCTGTGTCATATAGGAAATGAAGTTGAACATTGCATATGTTAAACAAATATAATACCACTGACCAATCATTCAAGCCTTCTGAAAAATTCTTAAAATAAAATAGTTTCACAATCTGTAGAGGAGGGAATCGTTCGTCAATGGATTGAGTGGACTGCTATAAAGTCAGCAGTTTATGAATGTTCGCTAGGAGTCTAATGTAATGTGTCATGAATATTTGTCGAGTGTATACTACGTATTTGTTTGATTTGATTCTAAGCATGTACAAAAGAAGAGAAAGTCTCTGCCTTAGAGGGGCTGTCACTTTGAGATAATGCACAACCAAATTAAAGACAAATCAGGCACTTAAATACACAGTCCATCTTCCCCAGTGGTGATCTGTGGATTGAGAAAATATAAATGGCAGGATGGATGAAGGAAGCTGAGTTTGTGTTGCTTAGGCAAGGAGGCAGGAAAGACTGCTCTAGGATGCTATTTGATTAGACTCAGAAACAGACGAGGAACTGAGCAACATTGCTCTCTCGACGAAAAAGAAGAGTCTTAAGCTAGGAAAGTGCTTGGAATGTTCAATGCAATGCAAAGACACCTGCAGATGGAGCCTGGTGGCAGTCATGGGTGCCATGGCTAGGATTTTGATACACTGTGACTCTGATGACAAGATTGTAGGAGGCACTGTGATGCGCCATTTAAAAGTGTTTTCCTGTCTGCCATGTGGAGGGTAGACTGCAGGTGGCAAGAGTAGAAGTGAAGGGAATTAGACTCCAGGAAAGATGTGATGATGGCAGCACCAGTCCCACTTCAATAATAGAGTCAATGAGAAGTCACCATCCTGGAAGTATGGGTTTCAAGCAAGGCAGATAAGATATTCTCCTGTATCAGACTGAGATGCAGAATGGGGGAGTCTAGAATCCCCAAACATAGTCCAGATAGCGTGGGTATGAATGGTGTTTGTAAACTGGAGACCTGAGTAATGGAAACATGCAGACGTCTATACCCGAAGTGGGCTACACTGGTGCTTTGAGGTTGCGGTTGAGAGGGAACTCTAAGGAAGTAGGGAGATAACCTGTTGTGGTGTCCTGAACATGTGTACATTTGTGAAAAAAAATCATTTTAAAGAGTGATGAGAGATCAGAATGTAAAATAGGATGATAAGATGGTAACGCTGGTTGTTAGCTTACATTACATGTCCCCGTTTCCTCACTTTATGCTGCATTTTTTTTGGCCCTGGCCTGGCCAGGCCTTAAATATCCTTTCACAATCACCGTGAGTTCATACGTGCATGTTCCTTGTTGAGCCTGGAAGATACTATGTCCTTGTGTTTGCTCACCAGTTCTGAGTCTCTAATCTTGCCACCCTTCTTCCAAAAAAAAAAAAAAAAAAAATTCCAGTACATTGGAGATGACATGGAGCTCAATATTGGTTTTGTGTTTTGTTTTGTGTGTGGCTAGGTTTGATTTGTTTGTTTGCTTGCTTGCTTGTTTTAATTCACATTGTTACTTTTATCCACACCATTATTTGCTGTCTGTACATTGCATTTGATGGCTGCTGAAAGGGGACTTGTAGGTTGATTGCATTGGGTCAGTCAAGAGAGTGAGGAGACAGGAAGTGGAGACACTGGGGGTGGTCATACCTTTCTAGGAAATTAGCCAAGACCATACATAACGAATTATATGGTGAGCTAGGCTCCGGAATATGGGAATGAAAGAAGACTTAAGTTTTTTTAATATGGAAGGTAGTACAGTTTGAATGCAGCTAGCATTGGCCAAATGCAGTGACTTGAAGCTGAAAAAGACATTGCCCAAATGACTGGATGAGTAACCATGTGGGATTTAGAAGGGAGTTGAAAAGTATGGCCTTGTGAGTGACAAGGGGACAGCTCGTGTTTTAGAAACAGTTGAGAGGGGGTCATATTCTGTATGCATTTATATGTGTTTGCATTTGCTTGTATGAATCCATATGTGTGTTCATTCGTACGTGTGGTGCTCACAAGGTGACCTTGGAGGTTGGTCCTCATCTGGCACCTTGCTTGGGACTAGATCTCTTTGTTGCTTTTCTACCACATACACCACATTAGCTGCCCTGAAAGCTCTGAGCAATTCTGTTTCTGAATCTCATTTTCCCCATAGAAATGCTGGTTTTAAATAAAGACAAACAGACAAAAAAGAAATAAGAAAAAGAAGAGGGGGGAGTAAGGGAGTGAGGGTAGCAATTTCATCTTCAAGTAATATTAATAGGGAATAATTTATACCCTTAAAGATAATTTCAGAATATAGTAATAGTAAGCTTAATATGTACATACACACACAGACACACAAAGAAATGCTGGTTTTACAGATACTGGAAATATGCATCTGCCTTTTATTTGGGTTCTGGAGATTTGAACTCAGCCAAATATTTTTACCTATACAGATATATCACTAGCCTGAAACATATTTTCAAAATAGGAGATTATCTGAAAATTGATAGCTCCCTAAAGGACAGAAAAAATAAAAACTGGAACTGTCTTAGAAAATCCGTATGTACAGACAATGCTGTACTTGTATAGTTGTTACTACATATATCTGGTTGGTTGTTGTCAGTTAATAGAACATACCTAGTGGTGGGCATTGTGGTTTACGCCCTTAATTCCAGTACTTTGCAGGCAGAAGCAGTCAGATGTGAGTTCAAGGCCCGCCTGGTCCACATAGTGAGTTCGAAGACAGCCAGAGCTAGATAGCAAACCTCTGTCTCGAAAAACTAGACCAGAACAAAACAGACCATATGTGGAATCCCACTATTCCGAAGTTCTTCATGTCTCTAATACAGTGCAAGTGTGTTTTCTTTAAACAGTTGATTGTTCTGTTCCGCTGAACCACACCTGAAACCAGCCACTTAATAAAGGTAGATGAGAATGAGTTAATGGGGCTAATTCACTGTAGGGTCTTCTCTCTACTGGAGGGAAACTATTCCGCATCATTTCATTTAAAGACAGCCCATTCATGATCTCTCTCTCTCTCTCTTCCTTCTCTCCCTCTCTTTCTCACCCCTTTTTTCTCTGTCTCTCTGTCTCTCTGTCTCTCTGTCTTTCTGTCTCTGTCTCTCTCTCTATATATATATACATATATATATATATATATATGATATTTTCAAAGTAATGAAGCACCCTTTTCAAAAATGAGCTCCAATTTACTAAATCATTGAAAGTGCCAGGATTCTTCAGGCATTTTGGACATTTATATTGCAAAGCACGGTTTCATCACAGTAATTGTGCAGCTGTGTTGTTAGTAAGATCTTTCAGGAATGCGTGCCCTTGGGGCTTAGTTTTGATTGCCAAGTGTTAGTCTTGGAAAGGTATCTCACAGCAATTAGGAAAGATTGGTTACTTTTATCCACATATTGCAGGTGACGATCTGATGATGGTGGAGATACTTGCCCAGAGTCCATAAATAGTGCTGATTGTATGAATCTCAGAGTATTGATTAGACCAGGTCAAGATGGGAACATTAGGCAGACTTTCCCGTTCCTTCCTTCCCTATTTACTGATTTCTCTCCATCATCATCTCTACCTTGTCTTTCTACCTCTCTATGCTCTTTCCATAGCCCTTTTCCCACCTTCCTTTCTAACCCCTCCATCTCTGCTTCCTTCATCTCCCCTACTTCCTCCTTGCCAAATACATGAACTAAAGCACATACCACCAGATCCCTGAGCATGGCCTAAGCTACATAGCACATGAATGAAAGCAAGTGGTAAGACAGCTAGTGCCTTTCCAGAGTGGAGCCCTCTAAAGCATTTATTCCTTCTAGAAGTCCTTCAATAAAATGTTCCAAGACTGTGAAAAACACATTTACCCTTAATACATTCAGTTTCATTCTCAACTTGGGACCTCATCAAAAGCAACAAATAGTTTTTAACAGATGAGCCATCTCTCCAGACCTAACGTGTATACTTTGATTCATTTGGGCGTGACTTCAAAGAGCTTCTTGAGCTTGCATGGAGAGTATGTAGCCATCATGACAAGGAGACCCTGATCCTGTTTTACATCATGCCTTGTGACTGGCTTTCTCAACTTTCTAGTGAAGATAACAGTACATCATTGAAGAGTTTCTATAGCCTGACAAGCCATTTTGTTTTTTTCCTCACTAATTTTGTCTTATAAAGTACTCCAAACTCTTAGAATGCTCTACTTCTAACCTTTTCAGTCAAGGATGGTAGAGGAAAGATTAGGCCTTATGTATGAACCTGCAAGTAATGCCTCATTGTTGTTCAATGTCTGACACTTCTAGATGTTTGAGCACTGTAAGATTCCTATCACAGTTGACATCATTCTCATCCAGATTTGATCATGTTATATAGCAGTAGCCCTCTTGACTTAGAGCCAAGAAGAACTCATTTCTGTCATCCAGAAGCTGCTGTTGGATTGGAAGCCGTTTTGTGTTAGGCATGCCTGGGAAAGTCTCCCTCTGTGTTAGCACGGGGCTGGTTGGGAGATGCTTTGCTTCTCATACAATCTATTACTACTGAATTCTTTCCCATTTCCATCTCTGTTCCAAAATTCATAAAGCATTTATCTTGGGTTAGAGCAATTATTTTGTCACCCATAGCCTATAGTGTTCACTGTAATTAGGTGTATAGTCAGATAACACAGCTTTATGGACTATGTAATTAGTCATGCCTGCTTGCACGCATTGCCTAGCACCCAACAATGCAGGGCTGACACCAGCCCAACCTCCTGCCTGATATCTTTCCCCAAGTGTTGTGTAATTCAAAGGGCATTTTCTAAAATGGCCCCGGTCAGCTAAAGTATGGACAATAGAAAGAATAGCTATCATGGTGGGTTTGAAACTCTGAAATGTAGTTTTTATTAGGAAAATATTTCATATTTTTCAGATACAGATCCTGTGGTAATAAACACATGCATGCCCAAATTAAACACATTGAGAAACACATTCTTTTTATCTTGCTACAGGCATTCTTTGTGAAACAAAACAGAACATTATAGAATCAGATATACTGTTGCCCCAACCTCCTTTTCTCTCTGCAGAAATTACTGGCATTCTGAGCATGAGCTTTGCCTGCCTTGTTCTAAGACTTTAATTCTCTCCCTTGTATATCTAGACATTGGGAATGATCTCATTTAGGGTATTTTTCACAACGTACCTAAGCAGTTTCGTATTGCCCCCTTTTGCATCGAACATATTTCTTAGAGGTTTATCTAAGTGGGTATATATAGCTCTATTTTCTTCTGTTTTAGTTCACTGTATAAATGTGCTTTGCTTCACTGACACAATCACTGCTTGATGGATATTCACCCAGATTTCCTGCTCCTTATTCTCTCTCCTCTCTCCTTTGTTTTGACAGTGTGGCTATGTAGTCCAGGCTGGCTTAGCTTGGATTATAGGTGTGCCAACGCTTCCATTTCTTTTTAACATAGAAACCTTCTAGGGAAGTCTTTTGTATAACTTCCTTATACACATGTGTGAGAGATTCTCTAGGATCAGGGTCTTCCAACCTTGTAACTGATTATAATAAAATGTGTTCTACTTTACAGGCTATGTGGTCTTTGTTATAGCTGGTAGCATTTGCCATGTTTGTATTAAAGGAGCCACCTACAAATATGTAAATGAGCAGGTATGCTATTTGTTGGTGAAATGCATTTATAAATGCTGACAATAGAATTTATCATTTACATGTCATTCTAAGACTTGTGGTATTTTACTTTCTCCTTTCAACCCCTGAAAAGTGTGTGAAAAACATTGTGAATGAAAGCTTGGGATAGGTTCAGTCCATAGATCATAATTTGCCATCCCTTCCTCTAAGCTATACTTATAGGTGGCATTCCTGTATCAAGGGAACCTTCATGTTTATGAGGTAGGGTCAGATTACTCTCCACAACAGATTTAATTAGTTTTATATTCATTCTTATCCACATTTCCCAGTAGTCCCACTTACCCTTGATGGCATCAGTCTTGGAATGCATTGCCAATGCAAATCATGTTAAATGATGTCCGAGCTTTATTTTAATAGGCATTTTTGGTAAATCGGAAAGTTTATCTTTCTGTTCATTCAGAATTAGCAGAGGACATCCTGTATGTTTATTAGGTATGTGTCTTTACTCTAATATCAATTTGTCAGTTACCCATTCAAGTTTTCTGTCGAGTTGTTTACTCTGTTTTCCTTGCTTCTTAGTCTTTTTATATAATCTGCATACTGATCTCTTGATAGATGAAAACATCATGTTGTCTGTCTCTCAGATTTGTGGCAGGTCTTTATTGTGCTGCCATCATTTACATAAAATGTCATCAATTTTTTATTCATGTTGGTACTTTTTGTATCAAAGAAATTTCCAGGTTAAATTACTTACTCTGAAGTTAGTCATATTTATTTAAAAAGGCTACCACCACTGTTGTAGCTCCTACTCCAAAATTTAGAAATTTGTCTACCCTTGTCTTAGGTGAGCCCATTTCCTATTTTTTCAAGGTCTCCGCACAACTGGTTTACTCTTGAGCTCTTGAGCTCTGCCACTTTTGCTCTTGTCTGTTTAGTTTTGGTCCACGGGTCCCACTGGATGCAAATGCCTAATATCTGCTTACAGTTTTTTTTCCCCAAAAACATCAATGTCTTAATCTAAAGGCATAATTGACTAATATAAAATTTTAGCTACCAGAAAGTAATATAAGAGGATTTTCTTGACTCTCTGAAATCAAGCCAGTTAGATTGTTGTAGACCTGCCCTGCCAGTGCAAGACAAATGAGATTATTACTTCAACACCATGTATTATTGATTTGGCATATGGTTCTTGTGTTGTATTAATGAAATTTGAGATAATAAGAATGTGAGAGTATTCCAGAAATGTATTATATGTTGAGCTAATGTTTCTCCAGTGACATGAGATTGCAAATGCATTTGCTCGGCATGGGTCTTGCACCATGTAGAGTGACATAATTAAGATAATCTCTTTTATCCTATAATTCTTATAACAACATTCGGAGATATTTCCCCCAAATGCTTTAAATTATGGTCTTTGGAAAGACAAGTGCAGAGCAGTGTTGTAAAGGGAAGAAGGAGCTTGCAGCCTGTGTAGGAGGAGAGTTGTAATCAGTGGGAAAGAAGCCGGGGAGCAATAAGCTTGGAAGCAGCAAAAGGCAATTTCCTTGGTCAGATCATGTCAGAAGCTGGAGTGTGAGTAGGTTTGATGCCCTTGCTGGCTGTGATTGGAATCCACCCTTGAGCCCAGGAATCAAGAATGGAAGCATCCTGGAGGTAGTCCATGCTTCTGCCTGCACGTAAAATGAGTCAGCTCACCCCCTATTGTATTTGGTGTTTTTCAAAATTTTGTGACTGAATACCTGACAAATAACAACTTGAACATCTTAGGCTGGCTCACGGTTTTAGGGAATACAGTCCCTTAAGGTGGGGAAGGCATGGCAATATGAATATAAGGCAGTTGGTCACATTGTTATTTATAATCAGAAAGCAGAGAATGGGCAGGAAGTAGAACTTGGGTATAAAACCTCAAGGACTGTTACCTTAGTGACCACTTCTTCAGTGGCACCCTACCTCCTAAAGATTCCACAACCTTCTGAAAGAGTGCCACCAGCTGGAGACCAAGTGTTCAAACATATGAGCCAAAGGAGAACAGTCCACTTTCAAACCACTGCTCACATTTTCATCTTTTATATCAGAAATTATATTTGTATGTGTGTTTATAGAGTTAAAGACTTACAAAAGAAGGCATGTTGGACTACCTCTCCCTTTAGTGATACTCTGGTATGGAATGACACAGTTTGCCATTGAGTCATCCAAAGATAGCTACCTGTAGGATTTTAAAAAGAGGTGAGGAGAGGCTGAGCACAGGTAGTACATGTCTGTCAGACTGGTGTTAAGGAGGTTGATTCAGGATGAATTCTGGGTCTTCCTGGAAACACCAAAAGAGTATAAATGTAGTGGTCATAGAAAGATGTAGGATGAAAACAAAAAATACTTTACAGAACATCCTGGAAGGAACTTTCTTTTTTTACACAAGAAAAGAACGATTACACATCTTGAGACCAGCAAAAGAAAAGAAGAAATGCCATTTAAGTGTGCTTCTATGGGACAGATGTAAACAGATTTTCCCCCATGTCTTCAACCAAGGGTTCTAAATGTCACAAGGCAGCAGCAGCCTGAGGAAATAAGTACAAGAAAGTCTTGAGTCTGACTCCTAGAAGAAGAGGAGAAAAAAGAATTCACAGAATGACTTGGAAAGTGGAATCTGAACAAGGTCCATGATAACTTGAAACTCCATATGAGGGTCAGAAAAGGAAGAGTTCAACTACTTCATGAATCTAATAGTTTGACAGGAGCAATGGAAGCTAGACGGCTCATAACTTTAATTCCATTCCCATGAAGGCCAACATCCAACACCTGCTTCTGACCTCTGAGGGCAATGCATATATGTAATACACAGACACACAAACGAACATTTATATATGTAAAATAGATAAACCTAAAAATATTTTAAAGGTGAACATTAATAATAATAATAATAATAATAATAATAATAATAATATAAAGAATTGATACTGACTGTGTCAAACACTGTAGCTCGAAAAATACAACATATAAAGATACAAAGCTGGGGATAGAGCTTTTTGGTAGATGTGCAAGGCCATGGGAAAAAAAATTTCTGTATCACCTCCAAATGTATGACATTGAGTACTGATGTCATTTTAAATTAGGTAAAATGGCTCCTCTTCATTTTGTCCTTGGTTTATTTTATCCTGTTTGGTTTTATAAGTCAAGAAAGTAAAAGGTTGATTTAAAATGTGTGCCTAGGATCTAGAGGAATGGCTCAGAGATTAAACGCACTTGCTGCTTTTGCTGAGGACCCTGGCTCTGCTCCCAGTGCTCTCATGGGCAGACTGGCAGTGTGGCAAGTGTGTAGGTGTGGAGAGGGTAGTCCTCACAGTTGCCTGCGACCCCAGTTCCAGAATATCTGCCACTCTCTTCTGGCATCTTTAGGCACAATCATGCACACATAGACACATACATATAAATAAAAATCAAGACAATTTGGAAAAGACACTTGCCCGAGGAAACATAACTAGCAATCATCAAAGCCCTTGATCTGTCACAGTTGGAGTTAACTGATGAGCTTTTACCTGACTGAATTCAAAGCTTTATACTTGTCCTGTGCTTCTAGAGAATTTAAGCTACTTCTGAGTAGAAGAAAGAGATGATTAGGTAAAGAATTTGTAGGATAGTGAACATACTCCATATGATAGGTACTGTATTGGTGGCTGCTTGACATGACATTTGTCCAAACTCGCAGAAAACAAATCATCAGGAAAGTAAAATAAACTCTACCATATACTCTGGGTTTTACATGAGTCTGATATGCTAAAGTAAGATTGTCAGAACTTTTGATATATCACTTTGGTGGCAGATGCAAATGATGGTGTGTGTGTATGTGTGTGTGTGTGTGTGTGTGTGTGTGTGTGTGTGTGTGTGTGTATGGGGTATGAGATCTTAATGTCTTTCCTTCTTTGTTTCTGCAAACCTAAGAGTATGGTATCTGTTATTGCTAGTGATGGGAATGTTTGGGGCTTTTTCAATTATTTTTGTTTGGCTTGGTATGATTTAGTTTGTTTTGGGGACATAGGATTTTACTCTGCAGGAATTCATGATAACCTAAAAGTTATGATCCTCCTATAACAGTCTCCCATATGCTGGAATTTCAGGTCTGAGCCATCACAATTTAAAACAATTTTTAGAAAATGTATTTTATATTTATGAAGGTCTTGTATATATATATATATATGTGTGTGTATATACATACATATACATATATACACATATATATATATATATATATATATATATCTTTGCTACTGTTATGAATTGTAAGGTAAATATCCATATTTTCCAATGGTATATCATATATATATAATCGGGGTCCTTTACAAGAGCAGAAGTGCTCTTAATCACTAAACCTTCGCTCTAGCTCCCTCTAAAAGTCTCCTTAAAGAAGAATGAAGAGAGAGGGTGTGAGTACAATGGGGAAAATGAATAGGCTGCAGCACGTGACCCATGATGCCATTACCAGCCCATCCAGCATCAGCATCAGGAGAAAATTAGCTCCCCCTTCAGTCAGTAGCCCAGACTGACTTTGAACCTCTTACCTGCACCACGAGGATTACAGGTATGTATTATTTGGGGTTTATGCAATGCTGGGTGGGGGGGGACACTACACAATCTCTATTAATTGCGATGTTGATACTTTCTACTTCCCCAATATGAAAAGTTACCATTTCTGGCCAGAACTCATCAATAAGTACTGAGCAGCATGTTGCTTCCCAGACTTTATTCATAATGGAAAATTAGCATCAAAGCAATCATAGACCATATAGGTCGTTGAACTGGTTTCAGCGTGGTTTGAGTTGTGCTCCACATAGGTCTTGATTGTAAAGAATACTGGAAGATTGGAGGTGAAATAGCAATTACCCATCCCTCATTATTCAAGGTCTCTCCTCTCCTCATTTTTATTGCGGTTTTGGCCTCTGTTTCCTATTAAATATTTCAAAAAGTTATTCTTTGCATCTTTCTTGAAACTGTTGCTTGATTTTGCTCTTTGAAATGTAGTCACAGGAATGTTTTCTTATTACTTCTTTGTCTGTGCTGAATGGGGAATAGGCACTCGGGGTAGAGAATTAGCAACATCTTTCAGTTTTATTGGAAGTTGGCTGAAGCATATCAGACGCATGTCACGAATAAAGTAGTTGGTCCCTAAGAAAACATACCGTCTTCACTCTGCTTGCCCTCTCTTGAGAAGCAGCAGAAGAGAAGAAGAGTGGGGTTTTGTTCTTCTCTGTTTTGTTTTCAGTACAGGAAATTGAATGCAGACCCTAGTTCCTGCTAATAAGCATGCTACTGAAGTGTAACTCCACTTCTGTTTTACTTTTTATTTTGAGATAGAATGTCACTAAATTGTCCAGGCTTACTTTGAACTCACTCTGAAGCCCAGGAAGACCTGAACTTTAGCATTTTAGCTCCTTCTGCCTCAGACCCTAGAGCAGTTTCCAACCTTCTTATTGCAGGCTGTCATTCTGTGGTTACCCTCAACCATAAAGTTATTATGTTGCTACTTCATAACTGTAATTTTGCTACTGTTAAGAATTGTAAAGTAAAAATCATGATTTTCAATGGTCTTCCAGCCCTGTGAAAGGGTTATTTGACTCCCAAAGGGATGGTTGCCTTTGGAAAATTACTCTTCTTTGGACGGGGATAATACTGCAGAAAGCATGAATGTGTCTTAAACCAGAGGCAGCGAGCATGGGGGTGAGGGTGGGGTGATCTTGGCCTGTTGGAAAGGTTACTATGATAGTCTGATGCCTCTGACAAACTTTATGGGAAAAGCTCTACAAATTATTTTTTAAAATGTGCCACCTTTCAGAGGCAAGGGGGTTATGAATGAACATTTTAGCCGCTTACGAGTCTTAGTTGAGAGGCTGTTGAGATGGCTCATGGGTAAAGGCACTTGCTGCCAAGCTTGGTGACCTGAGTTTGATGCCGAGGACCCATGTGATGGACACTGAGAATCAACTCCGTCATGATGCCCTCTGACATCTGCACACACGCTGTGATTCATGCACACACGCATGCACTCACGAACACACAACAAATACATGACAGTTTTTCAGTGAGAGAAAAAAATCTTATTTGAAATTGCCCGTGATGCCCATTTCCACCTGGGAAGTTCTGTTCTCTGTTTCCCAACCCCTGGAAATCAAGAATCCTTGATGCACCACAGAACACAGTGGAGGGAGGCCTTTACAGCTTTCTCTCTACTTTATCGCCTGATTTGTTTGTTTATTTTGTAGCACTTGACCACTAATGTTTTTCTTCTAGAAATCTGTTGCTTATATCCCCAGGTTTTCCCCTGCAACTCTGTCAGGGCCTTTTCTGTACCCTGTTTCCTCTCTTTCTTCTCTTTTCTTTTTTTTTTTCCTATTCCTTAAGCTTTGTTTCTCCTCTTTTCCCCTTTTATTGGATATTTTTTATTTACATTTCAAATGTTATCTCCTTTCCTGTTTTCCCCTTCAGAAACCTGCTCTCCCATCCCCACTCCCCCTGCTTCTGTGAGGGTGCTACCTCATCCACCCACCCACTCCCCCCTACCTCCCCGCTCTGACAAACCCCTACACTGGAGCATCCAGCCTTGACAGGACCAAGGGCCTCTCCTCCCATTGATGCCCAACAAGGCTAACCTCTGATACATATGTGGACACAGGTCCATCCCTGTGTTCTCTTGGGATGGTGGTTTAGTCCCTGGGAGCTCTGTGGGGTCTGGTTGGTTGATATTGTTGTTCTTCTTATGAGGTTGTAAACCCCTTCAGCTCCTTCAGTCCTTTTATTAACTCCTCTATTGGGGATCCATTCTCAGTTTAATGGTTGGCTGCAAGCATCTACCTCTGTATTTGTCAGGCTCTGGCATAGTCTCCCAGGAGACAGCTATATTAGACTTCTGTCAGCATGCACTTCTTGGCTTCTGCAGTATTGTCTGGGTTTGATGTCTCTGTATGGGATGCATCCCCCAGAATGGGCAGTCTCTGTATGGCCTTTCCTTCAGTCTCTGTTCCATGCTTTGTCTCGATATTTCCTCTTGAACTTTGTTCCTCCCTCTAAGAATGACTGAAGCATCCACACTTTGGTTTTCCTACTTCTTGAACTTCATGTGGTCTGTGAATTGTATCTTGGGTATTCCAAGCTTTTGGGCTAATATCCCCTTATCAGTGAGTGCATACCATGCATTTTTTTTGTGTGTGATTGGGTTACCCCACTCAAGATGATATTTTCTAGTTCATTTGCCTATGAATTTTATGTCATTGTTTTTGACAGCTGAGTAGTACTCCATTATGTAAATGTACCACATTTTCTGTAACCATTCCTCTGTTGTAGGACATCTGGGTTCTTTCCAGCTTCTGGCTATTATAAATAAGGCTGCAATGAACATAGTGGAGCATGAGACCCCTATATACCCTTTTCTATTTTCACCACCAGGAATCTTGGTAAATTCAAGTCATTTCAAGTTTCTGTTCTATGCATTAGGTAGCCCTGTCCTTGATTCTGTTAGTGCACAAGACACCATGTTTCTTTTTTTATTGAATATTTTATTTATTTACATTTCAAATGTTATCCCCTTCACTGGTTTCCCTGCCTCAAACCCTCTATCCCGTTCCCCTCTCCCTGAGGCTGCTTCCCCCACTCACTCTTGCCTCCCCACCCTGACATACCCCCACACATGGGTATCGAACCCTCACAAGAGCAAGAGTGAGGGGCATGCAGTGTAGCAGAGGGAGAATTGAGAGGCTGACACATGCAGAGGGAAGGACAACCAGGACAAGACACCATGTTAGGGTTGTTTTGATATGCATTTCCCTGATGACTAAGGATGTTGAACATTTCTTTAGGTGCTTCTCAGACATTCCGTATTTCAGTTGAGAATACTCTGTTTAGTTCTGTTTCCCATTTTTCAAATAGGTTATTTGGGTCTCTGGAGTCTAATTTCTTGAGTTCTTTGTATATATTGGATATTAGCTCTCTATCAGATGTGGGATTGGTAAAGATCTTTTCCCAATCTGTTGGTTGCCATTTTGTCTATTGACAATGTCCTTTGCCTTACAGAAGCTTTACAATTTTATGAGGTCCCATTTGCTGATTCTTGATCTGAGAGCATAAGACATTGGTGTTCTCTTCAGGAAATTTTCCCCAGTGCCCATGTGTTCAGGCTCTTGCCCACTTTTTCTTCTATTAGTTTGAGTGTGTCTGGTTTTATGTGGAGGTCCTTGATCCACTTGGACTTAACCTTCGTCCAGGGTGATAAGAATGGATTGATTTGCATTCTTCTACATGCTGACCTCCAGTTGAACCAGCCCCATTTATTTAAAATGCTGTCTTTTGTCCACTGGATTGTTTTAGTGCCTTTGTCAAGGAACTAGTGACCACAGGTGTGCAGGTTCATTTCTGGGTCTTCAATTCTATTCCATTGATCTACCTGCCTGTCTCTGTACCAATACCATGCATTTTATTCACAATTACTCTGTAATATAACTATATAACTTGTGGTCAGGGATGGGAATTCGCTTAGAAGTTCTTTTTTTTATTTGTTTTTCTATGTTTATTGGATATTTTATGTACTTACATTTCAAATGTTATCCCCTTTCCCTCCTCTTCAATGCTTCCTCTCCCTCCCCCTGATTCTATGAAGATACTTCCACTCCCACCCACCCACTCTCATCTAAATACCTTGTCATTCCCCTACACTAGGGAAACGAGCCTTCACTGGACCAAGGGCTTCTCCTCCCATTGATCAGCGTTGGGGCTAATATCCACTTATCAGTGAGTACATATCATGCGTGTTCTTTTGTGACTAGGTTACCTCACCAGGATCATATTTTCTAGTTCCCTCCATTTGCCTAAGAGTTTCATGTAGTAATTGTTTTAATAGCAGATTCGTACTCCGTTGTGTAGATGTACCACATTTTCTGTATCCATTCCTCTGTTGAAGGACATCTTGGAACTTTCCAGCTTCTGGCTATTATAAATAAGGCTGCTATGAACATAGTGGAACATGTGTCCTTGTTATATGTTGGAGCATCTTTTGGATGTATGCCCAGGAGTGGTATAGCTGGGTCCTCAGTACTTTTATTCTTGAGAATAGTTTTCACTATCCAGGGTTTTTTGTCATCCCAAGTGACAACACATTTCTTAATACCAGAGCCCATTTCTTCCCATGGTATTTCTGCAGTTGTTTTGGTGTGAGCCCTTAAAGATATTCTTGTACTTATTTCGTTAGTTTTATTTATTGTCTCTGTATGTGTGTGTGTGAGTGTATGCACATGAAATGGTGTACATACAGCAGTCACAGGCTAATTCAAGGGTATAAGTTCTCTTTTCCTACCATGTGGCTTCCAGAGATTGAATTTAGGTTGCCTACTTTTTTTTTTCCTTTCCATAAGTTACACCCTATAGGCTGCCTTATAATTCCAGCCAACCCTTGTGCTTCAACCTCAGAAATGCTGAGATTGGAGGCATCACCCACATGCAGGGCTTCATTTTTGTTTATTAATTTATTTTTTATTTCTTATGATTTTTTTTCTGGCAGTGTATGAGAATAAACCCATGTTTTTACATGGGTTAAAGAAGCCTTGTAATGATTTTAGTCATTTATTTGGGTGCTTCAGGTTGACCTGAGCATGCTGTCTACCATTGAGCCCAATCACTCTTTGGATTTTATAGAACTTATGAAATTTTTCACTTCCATCAGAGTTAAAATTATTATTATTTTTTTGTTCGAGTAAATGCTCTTATTATTGCCTTCATATACTTTTTACATCCTGATTTATTGTTTTCCTTACAGAAATTTCTCTTTAGTTTTCTTGATGTGTGCATGTGTTTTGATGGAGACTGTGGTTTGTACCTCTCCCCATTAACCACCACTTCCCTTAATAGTACACAGCACTGACAGAAGTCTTCATTTGATTAATTTTTTCCTTGCATCTTCCCCTTAGAAATGTAAGTGTGGGGCTAAATGGTACACATTTTTATTTTGTATTCAGGCCTGTAAAGCCCCCTCCCAAATGGGGAAAAACCTGAGAAGTTTGATTTCTTGAAATTTCTCCCCTTCCCCGTGAAAACCCTACACCAGTGATTCCCAAACTCTTGGTCATGACCACTTTGGATTGTTTATCAGAAATCATACATATCAGATACTTACATTGTGATTCCTAACACTAGCAAAATTACAGTAATAAAATAGCAACAAAATAACTTTATGATTGAGAGTAACCATAAGATAAAGAACTGTATTAAAGGGTAGAAGCAATAGGAAGATTGAAACCCACTCTCTTAGACCAATTTCGGTGTCTGGGGAAAGGGGGGGTTATTTTTAATGGAACAGCATCTCTTTCACTTGAGAAACTGAGGCAGAAGGATTATGAATTCAGGGCCACCATGAACTACAGAGTCAGCCTTGTCTTAAAAGGAGAAAAGGACAAGAAAGGTATTTCTCCAGGCTTGACGCTATGGTCCAGCAGTTAAGAACATATATTGCTCTTGAAGAGACCCTGTGTTTGATTCCAAGGAGCACATTGGACAGCTCACAACCACCTCAACTTGGGCTACTGGGGTTCCAATATGAACTTGTGACCTCTGTGAGGACCTATACTCATGTGCAACACACACACAGACACACAAACACATACACACACAAACACACACACAAACACACACACACAAACACACACACATATACACACACAATTTTTATTACAATATTTATAAAAGAAAAGGAACCTTCCATATGTTTCACACTCAAAGGCCACAGGAACTCTTTGTATAAAAAATGTGAGGGTGAGATCTGGATGCTCTGCTAACTTCTGTTTGGCATCTTGTGAGAAGAGTTCCCTTTGATTCACTGTACGCAGCCAGCTTCTGGATGTCATTGTATAGTGCTTCTAATTCTGAGCATCGCTCCAGACTTCTGTATTTCCCCATCTTTCTCTCTGTGTGTCCAACCAACAAAGAAGAGTGTTAAGCTCCACCTTTTTCCCTTAGCTCTGTAAACATGCTTCCTTGTGAAGTGTTCATCTCTGTCACCAACTAGCAAATTGCTTGTTACAGCCACACTAGTATTTGAGCACAGCTTAGCTAGGTACTGCTCAGGGCCTTATAAGTCTGTGATTTTGGTGTCAGCCTAGGCTTTGGTCTCATCTGAATGGTGACTGGGAATGTATGTCTTACCAAGCTGTTGCTTGGTATATTGCATGGCATATTGCTGGTAGAAACCCTTGCAGTGATTAGGATTGAGGTCTTGGTGTATGTCTTATTTAGGTTTTGTATTGCTGGAATGAAACACCATGACCAAAAAGCAAATTTTGGGAGGAAAGAGTTTATTCAGCTTATACATCTATATTGCTCTCTGTCACAAAAAGAAGTCATGAAGGGAACTCAAACAGGAGAGGAACCTGGAAGCATCAGCTGATGCAGAGGCTATAGAGGGGTGATGCTCATTACTGGTTTGCTCTCCCTGCTTTGCTTATCCAAATTTCTTGTAGAACTCAGGACCATTCGCCCAGGGATGGAACACTCACAATGGGATCAGCCTTTCCTTACTGATCATTAATTGAGAAAATGTTCTACTTCTGGATCTCACAGAGGCATTTCAAGTTGACCCCAAACCAGCAAGAACAGTGCCTCACAGACTGTTAGAAGAAGTTACCCTCAAGCCACAGAATCTGCCCAAAGTTATTAGACTTGTGGCTTGATAGACAGACAGGAGTTGATAAGGCAGCTTGTTTCTTCACCACCGGTCTTTGTAAGACAAAGACTTTTGTTGTTATTCTTTTGTTTTCAGAGACTGGGTTTCTCTCTGTAGCCCTGGCCATCTTGGTACTCCCTCTGGAGACCAGGCTGACCTCGAACTAACAGAAGTCCACCTGCCTCTGTCCACCTCTGCCTTCATTGCTGGGATTAAAGGCATGCACCACCACTGCCTGGAGTAAGCAGAGTCTTAATGTAACACCATAATGGGAGTAAACCTATCAGTATTTTCATTATCTGTTAGAAACAAGTCATATTTTCCATCCACACTCAACGGGAATGGATTCGATACGAATGTGACTTTTTGAGCCATGAAGAGTCAGATGTTACTCAAGTCTTTTTTAACAAAGTTTATCAGAATTACTTCCCTTCGTTCTGATACCAAAACATTTTCCAAAGACCCAATAGCTTTTTTCTCAAAGACCTCAAAACTACAGGTTGTACTCCCTTACCAAATCAAGAAAGAGGTTGTAAAAGAAAGACGTTGTAAAAGTATCTTTTTCTTTAGCCGACCAACATCAACATAAATTACATAAATAAATAAATTTGTTTAATTATCAATTGATTGAGTTCATCCTGTGCAATGGTCTTTCACAATATCTGTCAACAAGCAATGTCCTTAGAGACTAGGACATTCTTTGTCATAGAGGTGTCATATGGCTTGGAAAATGATTAGCAACAGTCCTGGCTTTGTGTCTACCAGTTGCCACCCGAGTTTCCACTTTTGTGCTTACATCAGGTTTCTATATCTCCAGACCTTTTGCCAAGTGTTTCTAGGAGGGGTTGTGCATAACTTGTCTCATATGGGATATGTCCCTTGAGGGTCTTTCCCCAGATTTCCATGACAGAGATAATGCGCATCTCCTGTTTGTAATGAAATTCATGAAGTGTTATTTCATGGAACCACATTTAGGATGAAATTGGTATGCACACAGCTCATAGTCTTTCCAACTTCATTCAAACTGGAGGCCCAAGGCAGGGAAAAGTTGAAAACTAGCTTTGATTGTAGCTTCTGTATTCCCAGGTTGTTTCATCTGTTAAGACAGGGTTATTTTACACAGGCAACTAAGATAAGGGTGTTCTAATCACAGTGTTTTGATTGAAAAAATGTTTCTTAGTCCACAGAAATTCCCCCATTCCCTCCCTTAACAATGCATTTGGTTCTTGAAGTATCTGTACTTACTACTGCCAGTTTCAGGATGATTCTGTTTACAGAAAAAATTGAATAAAATTTTGCGACCATTATCATAGTTTGTAAAATATTATTTGGGGTGTGTGGGTGTGGGGAATATTGAGGTTTGAACATTTGATACCAAACATGCTAAGCACACAATCTACATTTGATTAATACTTCCAGCCCCTCCATAATGACTACTTTGAAAAATAAAGTTTGCTTAAAAAAGAGTTGCTTATGTTCATTTTTGTACTTGAACATAAAACTCCAGTTATCCAGCCCCTCAAAATGATAGTAAAATGTATACAACTCGAGTGGGCCATGTTTTGCAATCCAATAGACAATGAGGTCTGTATAGATGACCCCATATGCCTCAATTATTCTATGAAAAATGATTTCCCTTTATTATGCTTTATTATGTAATGGTTTTCATTCAAGCTGACGTAGGATTAAGCCTTGCCAGTTCTCCAGTCACAACCTGATGATTTCATTTATTTTGTAAACAACTGCAGTCTTGAACTTTCCTGTTGAGGTCATTCTGCTGTTGGGCATATGAACTGAGATTTATTCTGCAACTAGAGTCTTAAAATAAAGACCTGCTAACAACAATCTTTTTCTCCAATACAAATCAGCTTGGCAATGTGAATCCCTTTACATCCCAGGGCTTTAATGCAAAGTAAAATCAGAGATGTATTATACCTTAATGTGGTGTTCAGACCATGAACACATTTGTGGAGAAGTTCTGTTTTCTTTCGGTTTGAAAATTGTCGCTGTACCAATTATTTTTGGAAACTCTCAGAGACCATGCACCATATTCTTCCAATCAGTAATGTGTTTCTTTCTCTGAGAGCTGGAAAAATTAGGACATTGAACTCAGCGAAGAGCAGGTAATAATATTGTATGTCATCTCTATATATCTTCTTTCTCCACTATGCTAGTTAGAGAGCTCTATTTCCTCCTTCCAGTTACTAAGATACAGACGCACTATGGCTAACCTTAATGCTTTGAATGGCTTTTACTATCTAGAATATCCATAAATGCATACAGTCCTGGTATGCATCTGTTTTTGTAGCTCATGCTGCCCTTGAACTTACTATCCAGTGAAGGATTACCTTTGATTTATAATGCTACTGCTGTTACCTTCCAAGAGGTAGTATGACAGTCATGAACCACCATTCCCAGTTTATCACATGCTAAGGATCAAACTCAGGGCCTGGTGTATGCTAGGCAACTATTCTATGAGCTGAGCCTCGTTCTCATCATTTCTGCAGGCTTTCTTCAAAGCATTATTGCTTTGGTGATGGTATATGTGTTCCACCTTCATTTTTCCAGTTAACATTTTTTGAGAATTTCGTTCATGTATGCAGTCTCTTAAGAAGATGCCCATGTCTTTACTTAGCCAGCATGGACAGGAGTGTTCTTGTTTTTGCAGGACATCCCTCTGCTAATGGTGGTTTCCATGGCATGTTAGAAAAGACGAAGGTAATCTATGGGCAAGTATGAGGAGAGATGAATTACACACAGGTCTCTCTGGGGACCTTCTCTAACACATAGTAATGAAGGTGTATTCTGAGACCACAAGAAAAAAACCAACATGAGTGGAAAGAACTGTTTCTGATTAGAGAAGTAAAAGAGGCAACTTTTAGGACTTCTGGAAATCATTTATATAGTGAAAATGTAAGAACTATAACTTGAATCAAACATATGAGCATGTCCTTTTCAGGTTGTACTTTGATTGCTTTCTTCCTCCTCCTCTTCCTCCTCCTCCTCCTCCTCCTCCTCTTCCTCCTCCTCCTCCTCTCTTCCTCCTCCTCCTCTTTCTCTCTTCCTCCTCCTCTCTTCCTCCTTCTTCTCCTTTTCCTCCTCCTCCTCCTTCCTCCTCCTCCTCCTCTTCCTCCTCCTCCTCTTCCTCCTCCTTTCCTCCTTCTCCTCCTTTTGAGACAAGGTCTCACTATCTAGTCTTTACTGGCCTGAAACTTATTTAGATCAGGCTGACCTTGAACTCATAGAGATTCACTTTTCTCTGCCTCCTGAGTGCTGGGATTCACGGAGTACATCACCCAACCTGGCCCTAGCTGCTTTTCTAAGGAAGTCTAGAGGGCTTTTCTGTTGTTCTAAGGTTCTGGAATAGAAGTTAAACAATATCAAAGCATATAGTGCTTGAATGTATTCCTAAAAGTATGTCAGCTCTAATTTCTGTGATTTATTTAGTTATTTGCTTTTCTTCTCATTTAAATGTCTGCTTATTTAAAGCCCTGCCCTCCAATGCTATCCAGCCCTTCTACGCTTCTTTTCAAAAGTCACCTTTGCAGAACAAATTGCACAGGATAGCAGTGTTCTGCTGCTAGCAAGAACCATGTTACCCATATACCAAGGCCTCTGCGAACATGAGGAAAGTTTTCACTGTTGCACTGACTTTTCCCTTGCCTGCAGACACAGCATGAGAGTTGTATTTGAGTTGAGGTTAATGTTAATATTTTACTTTTTCTGGTCTAATGTTTCTTTCCTTTCTCAATTCAAATTTTTCCCCAGAAGCCACAAACACTGGGAGGTCTTTGAATAAATTTCTTTTCAATTACAGGAGCAGATCAGTCTTTGTCAAGTTGATATCAGGCCATGGTTTTATCCACTGGCACCTTTGAGTGACTTCATCACCTCTCTTTTCCATTGCTTCCTTCTCATCCACCTAGACAGCTGCTTATAGGGCATTAATGTCTGGGGCTGGAAAGATGACCGAGTAGTAAAAGGCACGTGTTGCCCTTCCAAAGGACCTGAAAGTGGTTTTAAGAACCCACCTCTGGTGATTCACCACCTCCTACAGCTACAGCTCTAAGGACGTGAAGCCCTTTTTGCCTGTCTTTATCTGCACCCATGTAGCATATACTAACATCAAGGCATACACATATGCATATATTTTAAAAATAATACTATTTCTTCTGTTTAATTCTTTTGGCATAATTGAGATTCCAATGGGAAAGAAGAAATATATGACATAGATTCTTTAAGGAGTTGTGTTTTTCAACTTTATTAAAGTCAAAAATCAATTAATATCACCAGAATTAACAATTACTGCCTACAAAAACTTCATCAACATCCTCTGCTATATACAAAAGGAACTTTCTCACTTCTATGAAATTATGATGTGAGAACAGAGCCACCGTAAATATTTGTTCCTCTCACTGTGACATTATTCAGATCGTCAGTAACATACTTTTGAAATTACCTGGTAAAGCCCCAATGATGGTCTTTTTAGTTTTATTTTTCCTTTCAGAAATGAAACATATGGTTTTTTTTTTATAGAAGATTAATTAACTGGGGAAGTAAAATAAAAATTTAGACAAATGGTATAATAATTTGAGATGCAATTGATTATCGGTTTATTCTTAGAAAATATCTGTTTTTAGAAATGTGGCTTTGTGGCTTTTTTGCAAAAAGCTTATAACTCTGAATGAGTAAATAGGTAAATAGGTAATTTGATCAATTTAACAGAGTAATGGAGAAATTTCTGACATTAACATTAAAGGTATTATTATTATCATCACCATCATTATTATTTCTTCCCTTTGTCTGCTTATACAGTTCCAGGATCCCAGTCAGAGAATGGTGCCACCCACAGTGTGCAGGTCGTCTCAGCTCAGTTAATGCAATCAATATAATACACGTCTCCCACATGATTCTAGATTCTAGCAAGTGACAAGTAACCATCACAGATAGGGAATCAAGTGTGAAATATCTGGTATGTAGACTACTTTTTGAGGATCCATGTATTTGTGTAGGAACATATATGTACATATTCATATATGTGTAAACAATGAGCAAAAAACCTTATGAAAAGTAAGATGTATCATTTGGATTTTGGTAGAGCAAGAAAAAGTCAAAGGAAACCGGGGACATGGCAATTCTTTAGCTGTCATCAGAGGATCACCATTAGTGGGAGAATATAAAGTAAAATCCAGCATGGATAAAGGGCTTATAATTTCCACTGAGTAGATTGAGAACTCAGTGGTAGGGGTAAAGAAACTCATAAAGCTGGACAGGATGTGGGAGTATATGGCAGCAATATTCCCTGTATGTATGCAGCAAGTAGAGGGGATCCAAAGGATAATAAGTTCAAGGAGGGCCAGAAGTTAATGGTGAGATTATGTTTGGGAGGGGGGTGAGAAGGGAGGTCTGGGAGAACTTGGAGGGGAGGATGACCTTATGTTTGAGTATCTTCTAGTTGTTTATATACATACATTTATGTTGTAAAAAAACTATTATAGGTTTGGGGATTTGGCTCAGTGGTGGCGGCTTGCCTAGGAGGCAAAGGCCCTGAGTTCGGTCCCAACTCGAAAAAAAAAAAAAAAAAAAAAAAATTAAAAAAAAACTATTATGCACACACACACACACACACACAATATAATGTGTGTGCTCTGAGGAACAAAACCTGTGAAAACCACATACACACAAAGCACATATACAACATAAAATGGAGGAAGGTTATACAATACAATGTATAAATCAATGAAATTCTTAAAATTGATAAAATTAAACCAAGGAATAGAGCCTGATAGTGTGACATTGAACTAGGTTCAATGATTGACTTTGATTATGATACTACTGCATAAAAATAGCAAATTTTACTCAATAAAGGTAGATTTAGAGTTCAGCTGAACAAAGGTTTCATGCAGATCTACCACATACCAGCTATTGAGCTAAAGACGCGTATTGTAATTTAAAAAAATATGGTAGCAATTAAAGTCTTACCGAAATCTGTGGGTATGAGCATTGTTTGAATATGGACAGAATTAGTTTGATTATATTATGAATTATTTAAATGAATTGAAACTGAGTTAACTGAGTTTATTTAGATAAATGCTGACTAGTCTCATAATTTTTATAACATTTTAAACACCAGTTATAAATACTAGAGGAAAAGAAATCTACCATTAAAGCCAGTATTACATAATATATATAAATATAACTACTATCATTTATAGAGAACCTTATGTTTGAATATATTCTAGTCATTACATACACATTTTATGTGCAGGTGCAAATACTTGCAAAAAATGTGCTCATGTGTGTGCTCTTAGGGACATAACCTGTGAATCCACATATACACAAAACATGTGTAAAGTAAAATGAAGAAGAAACAGTTGTTCAGGGTGTTAAAATCTCTAAAACTCTTAAAAAGTACTGAAATTTAGTTAATTTTGCCTTTCTCCACATCTCAAACATGTGATCACTGAATTATTTTGTGTCCATTTCTTGTTTTCCCTTATGACAAGCAATTCAGAAAAACAGCTAGCTGGAAAATACTGATGGCTCTTACTGGAACATTTATGTTTCTAAAATATGTGTTTATTAAGGTCATTACTGTTTTGTTATTAAATTATCAGACAGTAATAGGCAATTCTTTTTAAGGCTCTGGAGAAATCAGCCTATAGCTGTCTGAAGAAAGAGAATGATGTGAATATCTCACTTTCAAAAATGGAACAAGTGTTAATCAGATTTCTATCACTGTAATAAAGTACAAGAGACAACCAGTGTAAAAAGAGGAAAGGTCTCACCTCATTATTTTGGAATTTTTTTTGCATGGTTGGGCAGACTGTTTTAGCCAATGCTTTTGTCAGCATACTACAGTGAGGGGCACATCGTGAAGTAAAGCCATTCAGTCCAGAGCAGACAGGAAATGAAGAGGGGGGGGTGATATGGATTCTCACTGTCATTTAAGGGTACTCAAAGACCTTCATTAGGCCTCACCCTTTAAAGATATTGCCACTTTTCAATAACACCACAAGCTGAGGACCAAATTCAATACATAGGTATTCATGGGTTATTTCAGGTCTAAGTTACAGCAGCAAGATAAGAAGATGTCTTGAATATGTTATTTGGTTTACATTCATGTCTTGTAATTCTATGGACCCATAGGATTATTCTTTGTTTTGTTTTGTTTTCTTAACCATGCACTGGAATCATTGTAACTCCAAGGGGCCTTCTGCATTTATTTTTATGCCACCCTTTTCCAGGCTCACTCAAGGGCCCCTCACTACATGTCAGATCACTTTTAAAAAGTTTATTTATTGATTTGTCTTGACGTGTATGAATGGTTTGCCTTCATGTGCTTATGTGCACGGGGTGTGAGTCTAGCGACCTTATAGGTTAAATGAGGGCATTCAGTCTTTTGGAACTGGAGATGCACAGTTGTGAGCATCCGTATGGGTGCTGAGGGCTGAACCTAGTTCCCCTGCAAAAAGTACCAATGTCCGTAATCACTGAAACATCTCCTGAGACTTCCATCCCCATTTTTAAAAACAAGACTAATTTTTTAAAAATAAGTAAGTCTCTATGATACCTGCCAAGATGAAGCCCTCCAAAATTCCTCACTACCTTTGGCAAATGCTATCAGGTAGGTCCAGCTTTTTGGCATACTGACGCGATGTTGTTATCTCCAACATTCATTCTCAAAACCTGTACAATCAAGTTAATGGCAAAAAACCAACAAAACAAAAAACAAGCAAATGCAATGTTTAAGTAAAGTTAAAATTCAGTTTTGGGCTTCATTTATAGCTCTACTGGGGTCTCTGGCCACAGGTGGATACAGCTGGACTATTAGAAGTGAAATCCAGGTCTTATCCTTAATGGGAAGGGATTATACACATCTCATTAGACATCACCTCAGTATATGCCTACTAAAGGAGATGAGGATAGGAAAATCAGAGGAGAGAGGTCAAAAAACGGTGGAGGGAGCCTTTCATGCTCTTTTATAATTATGCTCATCTCTGCCCTGCTCCCAGGGCTGTATCTGACGTCCAAGTTTATGTCCTTAGAGCCCTCCTTTCTGAATCCCTCCCCCAGCATTGCTATTACCCAGGCTGAGCATAGGGATTTGGGAGGGCTGCCAGCTACACAGGCTGTCTCTCTAGGCTGTGTTATATAAGCCCTAGACCTCTCCAATAGCTTTGCCTGTCTGTGTCTAAGCAGAGAATTGATACAAAAGCCTTGTTCAAGGAGAAATAAACAAATAAAAAATGCCCATATCATTAAACACGTTTCCTTGAATATAAAATGTAGACTTTTTTTCTGCCTTCAAAATGACACGGCAAAGAATTAGTACTTGTGTGATTTTCTTCTTTCTTCCACCTAATGCTTGTAACTAGCAAACAAACCCAATGTAATGTATAATTAGGGAGCGAGTGCTAAGTTATGGTTCTGATGAGCCATTGCAACAATCAGAGAGGCTTGTATTCTGAAGGATACAACTGGCCCCAAAGAAAATTAAATATCTCCCCCACCTCTGGATTCATGTCTGGCATTCACAGAAGCATGTTTTTAATGGGATGATCCTTGTTGCTTTTGCTGTGAATTTACTTCTTCTTTATCCTGGGATGGTCAGCTTATAGGCATGAGCGACCTTTCACATTGTAACAACACATTGCTGGCCACAAAGTTTACCCTAAAAAAAAATCCCTCGCAATTAACTTACAAAAGAAATAATGCTTTGTAAGTCTCATAATATTTTACTAAGATTTTGGTTTTCGTTGGGCCGTTTTCATAGCTAACCCCAGCCACATGCAGGCCATGGGCTGTGAGTTTGAGACATCTAGAAAGTGTATTCTTCACATTTGCTCCTTCCTTGTAGTACAGGAGGCAACCATGTGCTTAGAGTAAGCCACATTCCCAGTATGTATTCCTATGTTTGATTTATTGTCACAAAATAAACACTGGTTGAAAGGTTAGGATCCCCCAGATCAAGGGAGGAAGCTTGTTGTAGCCTAGTACCTGCTTTTTGGGTCCTGGATGGTGACTTTGTGTCTTCTAAAAGTCAACCAAGAAAGCGAGTTGTCTAGGATTCTATATTACTTACTTCTCTGTTGCTGTGATAAAATACCACAGAAATAAGGAACCGGAGGTAGAAAGGATTTATTTTGGCTTATGGTTCCAGAGGAATGAGTCCATCATTACAGGAAACACAGCTGTGGCAACAAACATGGCAACAGGGCTAAAAACTGAGAGAGAGCTAACTGGAGATAGGGAGAGGCTATATAATCTCAAAGTGTGCCGCTAGTGATGTATTTCATCCATCTAACCCTACCAAACACCACCACCACCAACTGGGACTCCACTGTTCAAATACCAGAGCCTATGGGGGGCATTTCTCATTCCAACCACCACAGATACTGATCCATTCATTGGTAATCCACCAACTCTTAAAATCCCAATCCCCTACTCAGTAGCAGCTACTCAGGGGCTAGAATTTCACCTTGGAGAGGGTGGCCCATCAGCACTGAGGCCTGTAAAATCTTCAAGTGAATTGAATATGTCGTCTCAGACTTTTATTCTGCTTTCTTGTTTGTAAAAGCAATTCTTTTCAATTCTCAAGTGCTCTGCACTCTGTGTAAAGAATGACATGTTCCAGTGTGTTTAGCAGAAGACTGGAGGTGGTGAACTGGTACTGGCAAATTGAAGGGTTTTTGTGACAGTCTGAGCAGACCAGCTGTTCTTTCGTTAGAGATTTCTCCCCCTGGGGAACGATGACTTTCATATCTACATAGTGTGCAAACCAGAAATCACTACCTGGAAACAAAGCAGAATATTGCCAATTGGAATCTATTTGTTTCATTTAAATCCACAAAAAATGTAACTTTATATTTTAAAATGGTCTACATAAGACCAAGGGGACACATTTTTTATTGCATAACTTAATACTTACAAGTTGAACACACCCATATAACAATCAGGTTAAAGAAATCAAACACCAGCATCTTCTTAGACAAGACCTCCTCAGACACCTCTGTACAATAACTTCTGTCTTAACATCTCCTTCTCATCTTCTCCTTTCATCCTTTCTTGTCTTTTCTCTCTTGTCTTCTTCCATCACCTCTTCTCTGCATTTCCCTCTCTTCCCTCCTTCCCTTCTCCCTCTATCTTTCATTTTTGGGATTTTTAAACATTCTCTCGTTCTATAGCCGTGACTAGTATTGGCCATGTAGCTATCTCAAGATGGCCCTCTATTTTTCACAGCCCGCTGCCTCATCTTCCTAAGTGCTGAGATTATAAGAGACATCATGAGCTCTTCTGCCTGACATTTGTTTTTTACTCAACCTTTTATTTGTAAAGTCTGCACCCTGTCATTGATGAGAATATTGGAATCATTCATTCTGCAGTCATATTCCATTCAGAAGATTTGGATGTCTTGTGTTTCACTATACTGACAGTCAGTATATAGGTGGTTGCTAGATTTTAACTACTATGATTATTCTAAAATCTTCTTTTGAATGAACACATATATGTATTTCTCTGGAGGATAAACCAAGTAGTCAAGTTGTTGAGTCATAGGATTCAATTATGTCAGGAATTTGTGTGTTCTACTAAATAATTTTCTGAAACTGATTTAGCTTGTGGTCCCATGAACCCCCTGTTAGAGCTTGCTCTGTGACATATTCAAAAATTCTAGAGACTGTATAGTTGCTATCAACAGTGTTTTGTTTTGTTTTGTTTTGTTTTGAGACAGAATCCCTCTATGCACTACTGGCTATCCTAGAACTTGCTACGTAGACCAAGCTGCTTTTAAATTCAGAGACCCTCCAGCATCTGCTTCCTAATTACTGGGACTAAAAACATGAATCATCATGCCCAGCCAACAGTAGATTTTAAAAGACTTATTGTATTATTCTTACTCATGTGTACGTATATGAGTATGCAAGTGCATATGTGCACATAAGAGCAGGTATCACCAGAGGCCTGGCACTGGGAAAATGAGCCTTCACAGGACCAAGGGCTTTTCCTCCTATTGATGCTGAACAATGTCATCCTCTGCTACATATGTGGCTGGAGTCATGGCTCTTTACATGTGTACAAATTTGTTGTTGGTTTAGTCCCTCGGAGCTCTGGTGGGACCTGCTTGGTTGGTATTGTTGTTCTCCCTATGGGGTTGCAAACCCCTTCAGCTCCTTCAGTCTTTAAGAGTTTCTCATCCATTTATTATTCCTCAGTTGAGAATTCTTTGTTGAGCTTTGTACCCCCTGTTTTAAGTTGGATTATTTGATTCTCTGGATTCTAACTTCTTGAGTTTTTGTGTATATTAGATATTAGTCCTCTATCAGATGTAGGATTGGAAAAGACCTGTTCCGAATGTGCTGGTTGCCATTTTGTCCTATTGACAGTGACCTTTGCCTTACAGAATCTTTGCAATTTTATGAGGTCGCATTTGTCCATTGTTGATCTTAGAGCATAAGCCATTGGTGTTCTGTTCAGGAAATTTTCCCTTGTGCCTATGTGTTCAAGGCTCTCCTCCTTCTTTCTCTTCTATTAGTTTCAGTGTATCTGGTTTTACATAGAGGTCCTTGATCCACTTGGACTTGAGCTTTGTACAAGGAGATAAGAATGGGTCAATTTGCATTCTTCTACATTCTGACCTCCAGTTGAACCAGCACCACTTGTTGAGAATGCTATCTTTTTTTTCCCCATTGGATAGTTTTAGCTCCTTAGTCAAAAATCAAGTGACCATAGGTATGTGTGTTCATTTCTGGGTCTTCAATTCTATTCCATTAATCTACCTGTCTCTCTCTGTACCGATACCATGCAGTTTTTTTTTTTAAATCAAGTTTGCTATGTAATACAGCTTGAGGTCGGGGATGGTGATTCTTCTAGAAGTTCTTTCATTGTTGTGGATAGTTTTTGCTATCCTGGGTTTTTTTGTTATTCTAAATATAATTGCAAATTGATCTTTCTAACTCTATGAAGAATTGAGTTGGAATTTTGATGGGGATTGCATTGTATCTGTAGATTGCTTTGGGAAAAAATGGCCATTTTTACTATATTAATTCTGCCAATCCATGAGCATAGGAAATCTTTGCATTTTCTGAGATCTTTGATTTCTTTCTTCAAAAAACTGAAGTTCTTGTAATACAGATCTTTCACTTGCTTGGTTAGAGTCACACCAAGGAATTTTATATTATTTGTGGCTATTGTGAAGGATGTCATTTCTCTAATTTCTTTCTCAGCCTGTTTATCCTTTGAGGAGAGGAAGGCTACTGATTTGTTTGAGTTAGTTTTATGGCCAGCCACTTTGCTGAAGTTGCTTCAGTTGTAGGAGTGCTCTGGTAGAACTTTGTGGGTCACTTAACTATACTATCATATCATCAGCAAATAGTAAATTTTTTTTCACTTCTTCCTTTCCCACTTGTATCCCTTTCACCTCTTTGTGTTGTCTAATTGCTCTGGCTAGAACTTCAAGTACTATATCGTATATTGTAGGGAAAGAGTGGGCAGGCTTGTCTAGTCCCTGATTTTAGTGGGATTGCTTCAAGTTTCTCTCCATTTAGTTTGATTTTGGCTACTGGTTTACTTTAATGTGTTTAGGTATGGGCCTTGAGTTCCTGATCTTTCCAAGACTTTTATCATGAAGGGGTGTTGAATTTTGTTAAATGCTTTCTCAGCCTCTAATGAAAAGATCATGTCGGTTTTTTCCCTTGAGGATTACATCGATGGATTTCTGTGTATTGAAGCATCTTTGCATCCTTGGGATGAAGCCTACTTGATTATGGTGAATGATCATTTTGATGTGTTCTTGAATTTCATTTGTGAGAATTATATTGAGCATTTTTGCATCGATATTCATGAAGGAAATTGGTATGAAGTTCTCTTTCTTTGTTGGGTCATTGTGTGGTTTAGGTATAAGCATAATTGTGGCTTTAAATAATGAATTGGGTCGTCTTCCTTCTGTTTCTATTTTGTGGAATAGTTTGGACAGTATTGGTATTAGGTGTTCTTTGAAGATCTGATAGAATTCTACACTAAACTCATCTGGTCCTGGGCTTTTATTGGTTGGGAGAATTTTAATGAGTGCTTCTACTTCTTTGGTGGTTATGCGACTGTTTAGATGTTTTATCTGATCTTGATTGAACTTTTGTACCTGGTGTCTGTCTAGAAAATTGTTCATTTCCTCCAGATTTTCCAGTTTTGTTGAGTATAGGCTTTTGTAGTATGATCTGATTTTATTCTTTAATATCATCAGTTGCTATTCTTATGTCTTCCCTTTCATTTCTGACTTTGTTAATTCACATACTATTTCTCTGCCCTCTGGTTAGGCTGGACAAGGATTTATCTGTCTTGTTGATTTCCTCAAAAATAGAGCTCCTGGTTTTGTTGATTCTTTGTAAAGTTCTGTTTGTTTCTATGTGGTTGATTTCAGCTTTGTATTTGATAATTTCTTGCTTTCTACTCCTCTTGGGTGAATTTGCTTCTTTTTGTTCTAGAACTTTCAGGTGCCCTATCAAGTTGTTAGTGTATTCTCTCTCCAATTTCATTTTGGTAGCACTCAGAGCTAAGAGTTTTCTTCTAAGCACTTATTTCATTGTATCCCATAAGTTAGGGTATATTGTGCTTTCATTTTCATTAAATTCTAAAAGGTCTTTACTTTCTTTATTTCTTCCTTGATCAGGTTAACACTGAGTAGAGCATTGTTCGGCTTCTATGTGTATGTGGGCTTTCTGTTGTTTTTGTTGTTATTGAAGACCAGCCTTAGTCTATGGTGATCAGATAGGATGTATGGGATCATTTCAATTTCCTTGCATCTCTTAAGGCCTGTTTAGTGACTAATTATATCATCAATTTTTGAGAAGGTACTACAAGATGCTGAGAATAAGGTATATTCTTTTGTATTAGGATGGAATGTTCTATTGACGTCTGTTAAATCCATTTGGTTCAAAACTTTTGTTAGCTTCACTACATCTGTTTTTATTTTCTGTTTTCTTGATCTGTTCATTGCTGTATTGAATCCTCCTACTATCATTCCGTGTGGTACAATGTAGGCTTTGAGTTTTAGTTAAGTTTCTTTTGGAATGTGGGTGCCCTTGCATTTTAGCATAGATGTTCAGAATTGAAATTTCATCTTGGTAGATATTTCCTTTTGATGATTATAAAGTGTCCTTCTGTATCTGTTTTGGTAACTTTTGGTTGAATGCCATTTTTTACTTGATATCAAATGGCTTCTCCAGCTTGTTCTTGGGACTATTTGTTTGGAAAATTTTTTCCAACTTTTTACTCTGAGGAAGTGTCTGTCTTTGTCACTGAGGTGCTTTTCCTTTATGAAGCAAAATGTTTGATCATGTTTATGTATCCAGTCACTATGTCTATGTCTTTTATTGGGGAGTTGAGTCCACTGACATTAAGAGATATTAAGAAAAAGTGATTGTTGCTTCCTGTTATTTTTGTTGTTAGAGATTAAATTATGTTTGTATGACTATCTTCTTTTGGATTTGTAGAATGAAGATTACTTTCTCACTTTTTCTAGGATGTAGTTTCCCTCTTTGTGTTGGAGTTTTCCATTTGTTATCCTTACAGGGCCGGATATGTGGAAGGATATTGTGTAAATTTAGTTTTGCCATGGAATATCTTGGTGTCTCCTTCTAAGTTAATTGAGAGTTTTGCTGGATATTTTAGCCTAGGCTGGCATTTGTGTTCTCTTAGGTTTGGTATGACATCTGTCCAGGATCTTCTAGCTTCCATATTCTCTGGTGAGAAATCTGGTGTAATTATGACAGGTCTGCCATTATATGATACTTGACCTTTTTCCCTTATTGTTTTTAATATTCTTTCTTTGTTTTGTGTATTTGGTATTTTGACTATTATGTGATAGGAGGAATTTCTTTTTGTTCCAATCTGTTTGGAGTGCTGTAGGCTTCTTGTATGTTCATATACATCTCTTTCTTTAGGTTAAGAAAGTTTTCTTCTATGATTTTGTTGAAGATATTTACTGGTCCTTTGAGTTGGGAGTCTTCACTCTCTTCTATACCTATTATCCTTAAGTTTGATCTTTTCATTGTGTCCTGGACTTCCTGTGTGTTTTAGGCCAGTAGCTTTTATCTTTTTACATTATTTTTGACAGTTGTGTTGATGATTTCTATGGAATCTTCTGCTCCTGAGATTTTCTCTTCTATCTCTTGTATTCTTTTAATGATGCTTGTATCTGCAGCTACTTGTCTCTTCCTTTGGTTTTCTATATCCAGGGTTGTCTCCCTTTGTGCTTTATTTATTGTTTCTATTTCCATTTTCAATTCCTTCACTTGTTTGATTGTGTTTTCCTGTAATTCTTTCAGGGATTTTTTGTGTTTCCTCTCTAAGGGCTTCTACTTGTTTACTTGTGTTTTCCTGCATTTCTCTAAAGGAGTTCTTTATGCCTTTCTTAAAGTCCTCCATCATCATGATCAAATGTAATTTTAAATCTATATCTTGCTTTTCTGGTGTGTTTGGATATTCAGTGTTTGCTTTGGTGGGAGAATTGGGCTCCGATGATGCCATGTAGTCTTGGTTTCTGTTGCTTGGGTTCCTGCACTTGCCTCTTGCCATCAGGTTGTCTCTGGTGTTATCTTGTTCTGCTATTTCTGGCAGTGGCTTGACTGCCCTATAGGCCTGTGTATCAGGAGTGTTATAGACCTGTTTTCCTGTTTTCTTTCAGCCAGTTATGGGAACAGAGCGTTTTACTTTCAGGCATGTAGTCACCCCTGTCTACTGGATTTCAGTTGTTCCTGTGGGTGTGTGTCCTGAGTCCACCAGGCAGGTTACTTGGAGCAGAAAAATTGGTCTCACCTCTGGTCTCGGGCCTGAAATCCTCCTCAGAACTAGGTTTCAGCTTTCCATGAGGGCAGCAACTAGAAGGGCCTGCCCCTAATTTTGGGTTCCTGTGCGCAGGGGGCCCTCATGGCTCTAGGTGTTTACCTCTAGAGTCAGAAATGTGGGCAAAGAGTAGTCTCCTCTGGTTTCCCAGACATGTCTGCCCCTCTGAAGGCCTAGCTCTCCCTCCCATGGAATTTGGATGCAGGGAGCTGTTTGACCAGGTCCCTTCAGATCTGGGCCCAGTCTGGACTGCAGGGCTCCTGCAGCTTGAGTGCCACTATCTTCCTGTTCCCAGAGGCCCTATACAGTTTACTCTTGGGCCAGGGATGTGGGCAAAGGTGGGCAGAAGTGGCAGTCTCTCCTGGCCTGCAGTCTCAGGAGTTCCCACACATCTGGACAATGAGCTCTCTCTCCCACAGGGTTTGGGAGCAGGGAGCTGTGGGCCAGGATCAATGAGGTTCAGGTGCCAGCTAGAAACTAGAAGTTTTCGGTCCCAGAGGAATTTTGCCTTTGTCTGTCTTGAGTCCACCAGGCAGGTCACTTGGAGCAGAAAAGTTGACCTTACCTCTGGTCTTGGGTCTGAAGTAGCTCCTCAGTGCTGGGTTTCAGTTCTCCATGAGGGCAGCAACCAGAAGGGCCTGCCCCTCCTTGTCCGGGGTCCCTGTGCACCAAGATCAGATTTCTTAACTAAAGCTCACAGAGTAGAAGGGTGTGTCTTTTTCATGCCCATGTAGATTCTTCAGGGAAGTCAGGTCTGTTTGCACTGTCAGAAGGATAACATACCATAGGCATAATATGTTAAAACTAGCCCTACAAGGATAAAAATTTCTTTCTATTGGGGGAGATCTTCAACAATATCCTTCATTGTGAAAAGCTTTGATATGGAAAGGAAATACAGGGTTGACAGTGCAATTAGTCTAAGACATAAGAGAATTTGAGATGTTCAAAGTGTTAGATTTGGGGAGGAAGAAAGGAAGGGATATATGTTAAAAAAAAAAAGGCATGGAGTCAAATTCTTTTTCAGGTAAGAGCTTTGTTAAGCTGCTGACAGACAGCCCAGCATGATGGGTCTGAAGAAAGTGGCTTAAATCCTGGCAGACAAAGGGAGGTGTCTACCTGTAACCATTTCTGTAGGAAGGGCAGGGGATGGGAGCCTACTTCATGAGAATGATTTATATACAACCTGCACAATGGGGAATTTGAGACTTGGACTACCTGACAGTTCTCACAGAGACACTGGCTAAGTGAATAGGTACACAGAGTCATAGAATAAGTGGATGGGGCTCCAGTTAAAATCAGTATAGTGGTTGATAGAGGAGTTGGATTGTGTTGAAGATATACACTGGCCCTTTAAGGTGGGAATCTTCATTCTCTTCTACACCTATTATTCTTAGGTTTGGTCTTCTCATTGTGTCCTGGATTTCTTGGATGTTTTGTGTTAGGAACTTTTTTGCTTTTTGCATTTTCTTTGACTACTGTGTCAATGTTTTCTATGGTATCTTCTGCCCCTGATTTTCTCTCTTCTATCTCTTATATTCTGTTGGTGATGCTTGTTTCTATGACTCCTGATCTCTTTCCTAGGCTTTCTATCTCTAAGGTTGTCTGTCTTTGTGATTTCTTTATTGTCTATATTTCCATTTTCAGATCCTGGATGATTTTGATCAATTCCTTCACCTTTTGGGTTGTGTTTCACTATAATTCTTTAAGGGATTCTAATTGTCTACCTGTGTTCTCCTGTATTTCTTTAGCGAGTTATTTATGTCCTCCTTGAAGTCCTTTACCATCATCATGAGATGTGATTTTAAACACAAAGCTTGCTTTTCTCGTGTGTTGGGATATCCAGTATTTGCTGTAGTGGGAGAACTGGGTTCTGATGATGCCAGATATTCTCTTTTTCTGTTGCTTAGGTTCTTGAGCTTGCCTCTCGCCATCTGCTTATCTCTGATTTTAGTTGGTCTTGCTGTCTCTGACTGGAGCTTGTCCCTCCTGTGGTCCTGTGAGCTTATGAGCCTGTGATTTTTGGAGTGAGAGCATCCTGGCAGGCCAGCTTTCTGCCTGTAGGTTTTGGGTATGAGAGCTGTGGGACAGCCCCAGCTCTGGGTGCAGATGGAGACCAGAAGGGTCCCGTCAGGCATTTCTTTTGAAATTTTATTGTTGTTGTTGTTGCCTTATGGTAATATGTTCATCTATATATGTTTATATGCAAGTGCCTCAGACACACACACACACACACACACACACACACACACACACACACACACACACGAGTCAGACTGGAGTTTTAGATGGTTTTAAGATACCATGTGGGTTCTGGAATTGAAATCTATGTCCCTGGGAAAGTCAGCCAGCATTCTTCACCTCTGTGCTTTTTCTCCAACCCCTAGAGTAATTATCATTAATGAATGTGTTTGGCATCTACAAGAGCTCCTCTCTAAGCATAATACAACAGAAGATGACCATAACAAATGCATTGATGGTGTGTATCTTTAATCCTAGCACTACAAAGGAAGATTCAGGTAGATCATTATGAGTTTGAAGCTATCCTAGGCAATAGAGCAAGGTACTGGTCAGTCAGAGCTACACAGTGAATCTTGTTTTTTGTTTGTTTGTCTGTATTTTAAAGTGCATAGGGCTGGAGAAATGGCTCAGGGCTTTATAAAAACCACTGAGGGCTGGAGATATTGCTCAGGGATTAATAGCACTGACTGCTCCTCCAGAGGTACTGAGTTCAATTCCGAGCAACAACATGGTGTCTCACAACCATCTGTAATGATATCTGGTGCCCTTTTTTGGCCTGCAGGCATACACACAGTGTATACTTAAACATAATAAATAAGTCTTATTTTTTTCTCTTCTTGCACTTGCTCTTGTTCAGGACCCAGGTTCCTAGCATAGCACCTACACAGTAGCTCACAACTGCCTATAACTTCAGCGAGTTCCAGGGGTCCAATTCCCTCTTCAGACTTCCATAGACTTCTGCATGATTATGGTGTGCCCTACATGTACTTAGGCACCCACAAAGGTAACTTTAATTTGTTCTTTCAAATTCTATTTCCAATGATGGTTCTTAACCATTTTAACCTCCCTTTTAGCCTAGATAGTGGAAAAGAAAGGATAAGGGCAAAGTGGAGCTATTTATAAAAGTTCTTTGGAGCAACTCCTGTCTGTGTTGTCTAGAAATCGGCAGTTCAGTTTGCAGATTAGCAACAACAGCTTGATCCACTGGCAAAAACTTCAAGGATACACCAGTAGTCCAGGTTAGTGGAGTCCGGACAGTCAACAAGAAGCACCAGCTGGGGTATGACCTAGGGTCTGTAGGAGCAGCAAGAAACTGCAGCAGACCACCAGAAGGTTTTCGGTGATTCCAGACAAATGCAGTTCAACTATGCAATGTAAGGCAGATCAATACATGCCTGTTGTTAGCAAAGAATCCTTCATCACATGTACTGTCACATATTTTCTTTAGCAGAATATCCTTTCTCCTATGTCTGCTTCAGGAAAGCACTCCTTCATGTGTTTGCCCCAGCAAAACACCATCCAACACAACTGGCTTTCCAAAGAACCTCTATGTTTCCACTTCATGCCTGCATACACATTTTTTTTTAAAGTACAAACAAGGTCAATGCCACAAGTCTTTTTCAGTTTTGTAGAGAAATAGGGCTCTTTAGAAGCTCTTTAGTAACAGCTGCAAGTGTTCATGTTGTACATACTGTACCTTGGTTAGGAATAAAGCCCTTAAAGTCCTGCTCCACTTGAAAAAGTAGTCTAGAAAGATTGTCAAGGCCACAGGTAAAGGTACCATACCTAAGCTTACACCAAAGGATAAACAAGGACGGGTGAGGCCAAAACAGTTCTGAGGCCCTGAAACTGATCAGGGCACACTTTGTGATTAGTATGTGCATGTGGCACATCCCACATTAATGCATGTGTCAACCCAAATTCCTTCAGAAGTGTTTAAAAGCAAGATACAGAAGCCAATGAAAGCTAGAAGGATGTCTTTTCTTGAGATGAAATGGAACCCCCTCCCACATATCCAGCCCTATTTTGTCATTGGAGACTAGATTTTTCCTTTCTATTTTTCTTCCTTTCTTGTTTTCTCTTCTTTTCTCTCCTTTTTATGATTTTTCCTTTCTGATACTTGAAGTTCATATGTTTCAAATTCTCCTCCCTTACCATATCACATGGTATAAGCCATGATTGAAGAACAGTGTCTATGTTTATTGACATTTTATTCTTCTCTAGGCAGATGCTTTGATTTTGCGTTTACTTTTCCCCCCCTTTTTAGTTGGTTATTTTATTTGTTTACATTTCAAATGTTATGCCCCTTCCTGGTTTCCCCTCTGCATAGCCCTTATCCCATCCCCCTATTTCTATGAGGGTGCACCCCCACCCACCCACCCACCCACCAACTCCCACCTCACCACCTTAGCATTCCCCTAGCTGGCATATCAGGGCATCGAGCCTCCACAGGACCAAGGGCCTCCCCTCCCAGTGATGCTAGATAAGGCCATCCTCTGTTACATATGCAGCTGGAGCCATGTGTCCCTCCATGTGTACTCTTTGGTTAGTGGTTTAGTCCCTGGGACCTCTGCGGGTTCTGGTTGGTTGATATTGTTATTCTTCTTATGGGGTTGCAAACCCCTTCAACTCCTTCACTCCTTTCCTTAGCTCCTCCATTGGAGTCCCAGTGCATCCATATCTGTATTGGTCAGGCTCTGGCACAGGATCTCAGGGAGCAGCAATACCAGGCTCCTGTCAGCAAACATTTTTTGGCATCAACAATAGCATCAGGGTTTGGTGTCTGAAGATGGGATGGATCCCTAGGTGGAACAGTCTCTGGGTGGCCTTTCCTTCAGTCTCTGTTCCACTCTTCATCTCTGTCTTTCCTTTAGACAGGAGCAATTCTGGGTTAATATTTTTGAGATGGATGGGTGGCCCCATTCCTCAACTGTGGGCTGTGCCAAACTCTGGGTATGGTTTCTATAGGTTCTCTATCCTCTTTGTTGGGTATTTCAGCTAATGTCATCACCGTTGGGTCCTGGGAGCCTCTTGCTTTCATGGCATCTGGGACTTTCTAGTGGCTACCCCCAGCTCCCCATCCCCCACTGCTACACACCTCTATTCAATTTCCTGACCCTCTGTACTTCTCCGAAGTCTCCTCCCACAACTGATCCTGCTCCCTTTTCCCCTCCCCCTCTCCTCTCCCTCTCAGATCCCTCCCTCTACTTCCCATGATTATGATTATTTTGTTCCTCCTTCTAAGTCAGATTGAAGCATCAACACTTTGGTCTTCCTTCTTCTTGAACTTCATAATGTCTGAATTGTAAAATGAGTGCTCCGAGCTTTTTTCCTAACATCCACTTATCAGTGAGTACATACCATGTGTGTTCTTTTGTGCCTGGGTTACCTCACTCAGGGTGATGTTTTCTAATTCCATCCATTTGTCTGTGAATTTCATGAAGTCATTGTTTTTAATAGCTGGGTAGTACTCCATTGTGTAAATGTACCACATTTTCTGAATCCATTACTCTGTTGACGGATATCTGGGTTATTTCCAGCTTCTCGATATTATAAATAAGGCTGTTGTGAACATAGTGGAGCACGTGCCCTTGTTATATATTGGAGAATCTTTTGGGTATATGCCCAGGGATGGTATACCTATTTCCTTCTAAGAATGGAACTCCAGGATTTTCATATGCTAAGCATGCACTCTCTAGTACGAGGCTGCATCTCTAGCACTAAGTAGAACTCTTTGCATGTATGCAATATATGCTCACAGGCATGATATACATATACTTTATGTAAGATTGTTATGTTTTCCTTGTTCCTGTCTCCAGATTCAATGGAAAACATTTACTGAAGACCGTTGGCTTTTCTCTTACTGTTCTCAGCACATGAGGTGTCTATTCATTTAATCTTCACAACATTCCTTTGCATTTGTTTCCAATTAATTAGCCCCAATGACATATAAGAAAGTTGAAACACCAAGGAATTCATATCAACAACAACAACAACAACAAAAGTATTCTACTGCAGATCGTGTCAGCAGTGTTCACTAAACATCCACAAACTTTAGGGAAAGCCAGAGAGCAGATCTTTCCTGCTTGGTGTTCCATTCTCTTTGCTAAACCCCACCAGCTTTGCCATTTTGCAGTGCGTAATATGGGAATGAATGAATGTGTCTATGTTTCATTAAAACTTTACTTATATAAATAAGTGGCATAATAGGTTTATACCAATGTATCATGTTATAGGTATTCCTGATCCTGTGCACAAAATTTAAGAAAAATTAGATTTTCTGTTCCTTTTATCTGATAGATATTTGAGAGTTCACTTTCAGGTTACAGTGACTCTCATGGGTATTTGGCAATGTTTGGAGACATTGTTATTTATCATGATGAAGAGAGTTTCTACAGGTCTAGACTGTTATGTGCTACAATCTCTAAGTTAGGTCTATATAGTAGAACATTACGCAGTTCCAGATGTTAATGATACCATGTTAGGGAAACACTGAATTAGTTGAACCAAACTTATTTTCTGTCTTGTGGAGTCTCTCTCTCTCTCTCTCTCTCTCTCTCTCTCTCTCTCTCTCTCTCTCTCTCTCACTCTGTGCCTTGGTCTCTCTCTCCACCTCTGTCTCTGTCTCTCTCTTTTCTTTTTTTGGACACCACAGTACTATGCACTCATTGCTTCCTAGGTAGATCACCATTTCTAAATAGTAACTATGTGATGGTGGTTGAGGCAACAGCTGGCATCAATCGAATATCCTTCATAACTACATATAATATACCACTTTTAAAATCCTCCATCTCATTTCAAACTAAATTCGTGAATAGGTACTATGATTTTGCTTTCCATTTTATCCCACAGCCTATTTCTTCTTATAATGAATCACATCATTGGCCATAACCCCTAGACAGAAGGACCTCCAAATCTGGAAAGCCTCCATGAATACTAGCTATGCCTCGGAGAGAGTGCTAGCTGTATATATTCCAGTTTTATTTGCAGAGTTGATTTTCTAGCCAGAGTTAGCTCAAATTATCTCTTTTTCATTGCTTTAATTTGTGTGGTGATGGAATTCTGTCTGGAAGGAAGTAATGCAAGGACAGAGGTTATTCACAAAGAGGTAGAAAAACAGAACAATGCAGACTCTGGAGGACAATCGTGAATGAACGGAAATGAGCATCTCCACCCCCACTCCCAAGGCTAAGGAGAAAGGGCCTTGGGGCCTGAGCTGTGTCAGCTGAGCCTGCCTTGTTACCATTGTCATGCTTTCGTTCTGTGTATTCATCCATCCAGCAAACATTCATAGAATCTATGCTTGCAGGCAGTTGAGGTATTGGAACTAGCAAAGCCCCGTGATGGTTAGGTTGTTGTTTGTTTGCTCTTCTGTTTTCTTTTTGTGAACTTGACACAAGTTAGAGTTATCTAGGAAGAGGGAACCTGCATAGAAAATGTATTCATTAGATTGCCTGTAGGCAAGTCTATGAGGCATTTTGTTTGATTATCATTGATGTAGGAGAACCAGCCCACTGGGAGCATTGCCACGCCTGGACAGGTGGCCCTTGGTTGTATAAAAAAGCAAGCTAAGTGAGCCATGAGAAGCAAACCTGTAATTAAGTTCCTCCATGACCCTTGCTTTAGTTACTGCCTCCAAACTCCTGCCCTAACTTCCTTTCAGGATGGACTACAGACTACAAAATGAATAAACTCTACCTTCCCAAGTTGCTTCTGGTCATGTTATATTCTCACAACGACAGAAAGCAAACTAGAAAAGCAGCATCTCCAAAAATCCTCTAATGTAGAAGTAACTTCTGTGGCATGATAAAAGGTAAAAATCATTGGAGAAAAGAAAGTCTGTTGGCAAAGAACTGAGGAGATCTGTAGGATTTGAAATAGTCAGTCAGGTGATAGACTTCTGCTATGAGAGCCTTTTGTCAGAATCATAGATGGGAATGGTGTGTCTTTCTACAATGTCAGAATATTTTGATTAACAAATACTAATAGTTTCTTTGGCTATAGTTTGCCAAGTAATCTGACTTCACTTGATACCTGATTCTTTTATTCTAATCCTAATATTGATATTAACTCGCAGGCTCACCTTTGGCCTCCACATATGCACAGACACACACACACACACACACACACACACACACACACAGAGAGAGAGAGAGAGAGAGAGAGAGAGAGAGAGAGAGAGAGAGGCAGAGGCAGAGGCAGAGGCAGAGGCAGAGACAGAGGCAGAGAGGCAGAGGCAGAGGCAGAGAGAAACAGTGACACACACACACATTATAAAATGGCTAAAAAGGGCTAAACACAATACAGAGTTCGGAGGGGCTGTCTTGAGTTAGAGGCAGAGCTCTCATACAGGCACAAAGAAATGTCTATAGGAACATAAACATGAGAATTGTATGCACAGATATTAAGTATAGAACTACTAGATGTTGGTCTGGATAGCAGGAGGATAAAAGACCCAATTTGGTATGAACTGAGTGTCATGTATAGAAATAATGTACTTGATGTGGTCAAAGGCAGAGATCCTTTGCCATTGCCATTCTTTGGCTCAGGTTTGTGGCAAGCGAGCACATGATGGATCAGCATGTCTACTCTATTTTGATCTTCAGTCCTCCCTTTTAAAAAGTTCCAGATGAGAGAATGATTGAGAAAGCTCATGTGACTGGTTTTTCTGATATGCTTTGAATTATACACAGGTGTCATTTTTTACTGTTGTAAAATAAATTAGAAATTTTTCCCTCCTGGAAGAGTTTGAAGGGGCTCGTGACCCCATATGAACAACAATGCCAACCAACCAGAGCTTCCAGGGACTAAGCCACTACCCAAAGACTATACATGGACTGACCCTGGGCTCCCACCTCATTGTTAGCAATGAATAGCCTAGTAAGAACACCAGAGGAAGTGGAAGCCCTTGGTCCTGCCAAGACTGAACCCCCAGTGAATGGGATTGTTGGGGGAAGGGCAGTAATGGGGGAGGATGGGGAGGGGAACACCCATAGGGAAGGGGAAGGGGAGGGGTTAGGGGGATGTTGGCCTGGAAACCTGGAAAGGGAATAACATTGAAATGTAAATAAGAAATACTCAAGTTAATAAAGAAAAAAAATGGAAAAAAAAAAAATTTGTCCTCATAGTCTACCAGAAGGTAGTGCTTGTTTTCTTATATAAGCAAGACGTAGAGTCATTCTGTCTTGGCACATACTCAAGATGGAGTAACTCAGGTCAAGACTGTTACTTTATGAAATTATAGATTATAAATGTATAATACAGCTCGAAAGTTAATACTGTATATGCTATAAAATAAATTAGATCAGGCCCTGCCCAGTTTGACTCAAATAAGTCTACCTCCAAATGTAGATCTGAAAGAAGCAAGAGAACAAGCCATCAGAATAACCAGGAAGGGAAATTGAAGCAAGAGGGAACCACAAGGGAATTGTGTTTACAGAGATGAGCTCTGGGGTCAAGATGAAAAAGACTTGCAATGCTTGAGCTTATCAACTTGGTTGGATTGAGATTCCCCTAGGAAGTAGGGCATAACTCTGGATGTGGCTCTGAACGCTTTTCCAGAGAAGATTTGCTAAGGCAGAAGAACTCTTCTTTTTTTTTTTTTTTTTTTTTCGGAGCTGGGGATTGAACCCAGGGCCTTGTGCTTGCTAGGCAAGCGCTCTACCACTGAGCTAAATCCCCAACCCCAGAAGAACTCTTCTTAATGTCAGTATCATTGTAGACTTGGAGCCCAGCTGGAGTAAATTGAAAACATGGAGAAAATCTAGTCAGGCATTTTCCTTCTCTGCTTCCTGGCTTCTGTGATTTGAGCTGCTCTGCTCTGCCCTGCCACATCCTCCTCAGTCCCACATCATGGTGGACTGAATCCTTGTACCCATGCGCAAAATAAACCTTTCTTCCATTAAGCTGTTTCCTAAGATATTTTGTCACAGTAATGAAAGTCTGACTACCACAGGAATAGACTATAAAGGTGAAAGGTAAACAGGGAATTGAGAGAGAAGTAAAGAAACTTGATGTCTGGGTTGCAATTGAGTAGCTAAAGAGGTGAGACAGGTGAGTGAAAAAATATCCAGGTGTCTCAGTGTCTGCAGGCCATGGACAGGATTTTCACTATCTGTTTGAGCAAAGCAGGACTCATTTGGAGGGTTATAAGCAGACTGATGAGAGCTGTGTTGGAAACAGATCAGTCAGAGGTAGAAGAGACTATCCACTTTCTCCATTGAGATGTTCTTCCCTGCTTTTCCTTTAAGCTGGAGATTAGCTGGCTGTTTGACAATCTACTGCTTAGGAGCTCGAGGAGTTACTACTATAGCTATCTCAAGGCAAGATCAGACAATAATGACTCCCTTCAGGAGTAAAGCAACAAAAGTTAATTTTTCCACTTACCCATTTCTTCTTCTCTCTTGGGCAGAGCCTCATGTATCCCATATTGACCTTGAGCTTGAATTACAGCCATGCACTTTTGATCCTCCTTCTTCTGCATCCTTAGTGATGAAATTATGTGTACTACCACAAGTCTGTGCAATGTTTGGGATCAAACTCTGAGCTTCATGCATGCTAGGCAAGTACTATATATGACTGGGAAACATCCAAAGCCCTTTATTGTTTCTGAAGAACCAATGGGCTAACTGGTTTTGCAATAGTTTCAGAGAAGATCAAGACAAAGACAAGTATCCAGTTTACTAGATGAGAAAATCAGCGTATTTTTGGAAGGTCAAGCTGATTTGAGACAGTCTCATAGATCCCGGGCTGGACGCCAATGTACTGTGTAGCTGCAGATGAGCTTGAAGTCCTGAACTAAAGGATTGCAGGTATATGCCACTACACCTAGAATGTGAGCAAATTCATAATGGTATATTGTACTAATTGAATGTTATTGTCAACTTGACACAAAGTCAAATCACCCCATAAAGATGGACTCTTGCCTGTTTTCTCATCTTAGTTTGTGGTCATGTATGTGGTAGATTAATGATTGATGTGCGAAGCTCCATCCCTCTGTGGGTGTCACCATTCCTAGGTTGGTGAACCTGAACTGTATAACTAAACCTAGCTGAGTGCTAGAGAGATGGGTTGGTAGTTAAGAGCATTCATTACTCTTGTAGAGGACCAGGGTTTGATTCCTAGCCTCCATTTGGCTGTTCACAACTGTCTTTATTTCCAGTCCCAATAGTTTCAGCAACTCCTGCTGGCCTCTGAGCCAGCAGTATTTATGCAATGCATAGACACATATGCAGGTCAAACACCCACACACATATAGTAAAATAAACTGAAAAAAGTTTAAGCAAGAAAGAGGATTAGCAAGAACAAGAGAGGGCCAGGTTAGTAAACAGCATTTCTCCCTGGTGTCAGCTTCAGTTCAAGACTACACTGGCTTCCTTCCATGGTGGGCTATAAAACCTGTATGGCCAATAAATCTGTGTTCCCCTGGGTTGCTTTTAGTTACAGTATTTTATCACAGCAACTGAAAATGAACAAGAACACGTGTGCAATAGGGAAGAGGTGTGAGGTCTATATTTAATAGGTGTCTAAAATTTCGGGTCCTACTTGTCCTGGGCTGGTGCCTGTGCTTCTGCTCACATATCTTATATATACCATTGTCTTCTTTTTTAAAGCATGGCATGCTTTGTGGGGTGTAGGAGACTACCTTTATGCTAAGAAAGTTCCTAAGTGCTAGGACTTTGTGTTCCATTTAGTTAGAAAGGAAACAGCAATGCAGAGGTTGAATTGGTGTTGTTGTTCCTATAACAGAACTGTAAGTTGACAGAAACAGAGAAGAATTAAAGACATAGTGATATTCTTCGTTGTTCCAAATAGTCCCAGTTGTAATGCACAGTGTCTCTTGTGATTGTGCTTTGTTTTCATGGAGTTATATCAATATTCTTGACTGGAATTTCTGTACTATTGTTTATTCACAAAGTCTTCCAGAGATCAGGAAGGTGACAATGTAAAAACATACAAACATAAATACACATTGGTGCCCTGTGGTACTTGTTCTTGGCTTTTTTTTTCTTGACTTTTTTTTGTTCCAATCTAAAAGCCTAGTACAGTTTATTCACATGAGTGAATCTACTCAACCTCCTTGGTGACATGGTTGGATGTTAGCACTAGACTTCATTTAATAGAAAGAAATTGAAGCAGAGATTTCCCCTGGACCAAACTGTGGAAGAGAATTTTTATTGCATAGATACTCCTCTTATTGGCTTCTTGTCCTTCCTCATTTACCCGAGGATCCAGAGTTCGAAAATTGTGCACAACTGTTTTTATATTTCAATTCTTATACCAGTTTCCTGGGAGTCAGTGGGATGTTGTGCATCAGCCTGGGTCAGGCTGCTGGAGTTTGAACTTTTCTCCCAGGCTTCTGATTGTAGGTAAATCTCTTACCGATTCTGTGCTTTCGTACAGCACAGGAGTGTCCATCTTGGAGGTTTGGTGCCTGGAGTAATTGAAAAGATACGCTGAAGAGTGATTCCAGAACTAAGCTCTCTGGATCCAGTACTCAATTTGAATCTTTGGTTATGGGGTGATGGACCATGAGGGGAAGCCTCGTAAAGTTGACCTCGGGCTTGAAGCCACAGAGACCCAGAAGAACAGTAGGAGCTTCACCTGCTCCCAAGTCCAGGCAACTATCAGGTAGCCACAATCCCCCATAGAGAGAATTGTGTCCATTTGTATAGGGGCAGTGCCCACGGGTCTCTCCTTGTGTAGATGAGGCATCTCAGGCCAAGCCAATAGCAAGTACCTGCTGTCAGACTCAGCTTATGAGTTTCCCTGCTTCCAAGGCCTCTCCACCCAGGTTGCCTTAAGGTGAAAATATGTCTAGGTTGAATCTGCCATTATCTGCTCTCCTGAATTCATGCCTTCTCTGAGGTTGATAAGAGTACAGCCCTGAGCTACCCACTGGAATGTTCTCTCTAGCTTGATCAAAATCTATTAATCAAAATACTGTTTAGTATATATTTGATAGAAACTGTTAGAATCGATGTGTAAGTAAAAGGAACTAAAGACAGTTGGGGATAACACAGAGAGAATGCTTTGGAGTATGAGGACTTGTAATACCTGTGTGTCCTCCAGTAATAAGCTCCTGCCCAATTCTGAAATGAGCAGTTGTCTTCTGATATACAAATATGTGAATGAGCAAATAGATTTGATTCTGTTGTAAATCTTGGCAGCAATGGAATGGGATCCTGTGAGATTTGAGAATATGTCTGTTTCCTTAATCAGAAGGATACAGAGAATGTTAGAACTGCAAGGGATTTAGAGATCTGGGTATATATCTTATTGTTCATGGCCTCATTCAGGCCTGATATCTAGAAGACTTGCAAGGCAGTAGACACTTACAGACTGAATGTTTTCTTTAGGTAATGGTTCACCGAAGCTTCAGCAAAATATCTGTAATTGCCTTACTATAATATAATCATCTATCATAAGTCTTCTTTTTAAAAGCGTACAACTCAGTGGCTTGACTTTCTTTGTATAATTGTGCAACTACCACCAAGTTCTAATTGTAGAATATTTTCATCCCCCTAAAGAGAACCACATATATCTTAACAGGTTTTTCTTCATCCCTATCCATACTTATACACCCTGGTTTAGCTAACCTACTTGCTGAATCTGTGGACTTGTCTGCATCGAACATTTCAGAGGGATGGAATCATGTAGTATGGGTTGTTTTGTGTCTGTCTTCTTTTAGGTACCATAATATTTTCAAGATTTATCCAGGCCGTAGTCTACTATTTTTTTTTTTACAACTCTTCTTGATTTCTTGCTAAGTAGTGTGTCATTGTATGAGATACTGCATTTTGGTTATCCACTCATAATTAACTAACATTGACCATTTTTACAAGGAGTATTATGAATATTTGGAAACAAGTTATTGTGTGGGCATATGCTTTTACTTCTCTTTGATAGACACATTTTGAGTCTGATTTCATTTTCTTTATGGAGACTGTAAACCTGTCTTTGAAAGGTCTTATAGAAGTTTATCTTCTCACTAGTAATTACGCTTACAATTTATTCCTGTTTTACCCAATACTTAGTATTGTCTAAGCTTGGGTCATATCTTATTCATATATGTAAGTATTTTTTTTACGAGACATGGTTCCATGTAGCCTCAAACTTGCTATGTCACTGAAGGAAACCTTAAATTTCTGATTTTCCTGCCTCTGTTATTCAAATTCTGAGAAGATCATGCTATACTTCATCTGTTGTATGTTGTGTTAGAGAAGCAATCCAGGACTTTGTGCGTGCTACAGAAGCGCAGTGCCAACTCTTCTATATATCCAGAGCTCCAAGGTCATTTCTTAATTGACACAACAATGCCATGGATTTGAAAATAGGTTGCTTTTATTGTTTTACATCTTTCAGGTAATTAAATGCCAATTAGGGAAGGCTGGTAGTGATAGACATTATGAAAGATTATAAACGATTATTATTTCAAATGTGAGAAAAATACTGTGAAAAATCCATGCAAATTGTTGATCTTTGGAACATTGAAGTTGACATAAAACTTATTACAGCTGATGACAAGGACATTTAACATAAGAATTATGTCAAGAAAGCTGGTTATTGCATGCTTACAACTTGCATTGACTTCAAAGATTCACAGGAAGGATATCGTTTTACAAAACAGTGGGGCTCTTGGTTGGTTCTTAGAATCTTTTTTTTTTTTTTTTTGGTTTTTCTTTTCGGAGCTGGGGATCAAACCCAGGGCCTTGCGCTTCCTAGGCAAGCACTCTACCACTGAGCTAAATCCCCAACCGGTTCTTAGAATCTTAAATGAAACAGAAGAATGATCTAAGTAGCTCTCTGTCTCTGTGTCTGTCACTGTCTCTCTCTCTCTCTCTCTCTCTCTCTCTCTCTCTGTGTGTGTGTGTGTGTGTGTGTGTGTGTGTGTGTGTGTGTGTGTGTGTTTGTTTGTATAAGACTAATGTGAGAAAATCTAGGTCTGATAACTCACACCTGAAATCTCTGCATGTAGGTGGCAACTGTGAGACGTTTTGTGTGAGTTCAAGGTCATCCTGGACAATAGCATAGTTCCTTGTGTCAAGATGAAAATAAAAATTTAAAACAAGCTCATGTAAGGCCAATCCAGTATCAGACAGGAACTATCTGAACATTGTTCTTTCCATCAGGGTGATTTGAATTCCCCATAGGATCTGTTGGCAGGACTGCGGCTACTTTTATTTTTATTGTCATGGTTGTGGGTAGGATGTGAATGAAATCTAATAGAGGAGAAGCCAAGGATGATTCATCCCGCTGTATCCCAGAGAGCCTCACCACAAGGCTTTCTCCAGCACTCAGTGTCGAGAGTACAGAAATGGAGGGCCCTGCTCCTGAAGATGCAGTAGAGTCCCCTGCAGTGTTGCTTCCCCTTATGTAAGCCCAGATGTGAGTTCTTTGTCCAACTCATGTATCCTGAATTTGAAAGTGATAGGGTAAAGGCTGACTCTGGTGCTGGGGATGGATTTCTAGCTGAATATGTCACTCTGTGTCCTTTCTGATTTAATCCAAAACTATTACTTTTCTAAGATTTTATTTTATCTATCAAGACAAGGTTGTTCTGTGTGGCCCTGGCTGTTCTGCAACTCAAGTCTTTAGACCACTCTGGCCTCGACCTTAGAGATATGTCTGCTTCTGCGTCCCGAGTCCTGGGATCAAAGATGTGCACCCCCACTTCCCAGCAAGATTTCTTTATTTTATTGTATGTGTATGAATGCTTTGCCTACATGTATGTGTGTGAGCCACATACCCAATGAAGTGAGAAAAACTAGAGTTACATGTGGTTTGAGCCATCATATAGGTGCTAGGAATTGAACACAGATCTTCGGCAATATCAACCAGTGTTTTAAACCAGCAAAGCATCTCAACCTTCAAAACCACCATTTTTTATCTAAGATAGCCTAGGATAGCTTGGCATGTTTGAAACCTTCACCTGATCCTCAGCACAATGAAACGAAAGACAAAATGAGACTCAGACAAGAATTGTGGCATATGCCAATAATCCAAGCACCTGAGAGGCAGAGGCACAAGAACTAAGAATTTAACGTCCAGTCTTAACTATATATAAAGTTCAGGGCCAGGCTGCGCTACATGACACTTCCATCTCAAATAAATCAAAACATGCAAAACTATTATGAATATTCTTTATATCCTATAATATCTTTAAGCCAAATTAAGGTTCAGCATTAATATATTGGCAGAGTGGATGTTCTCATTTCTGTTTCTTGTTATGGAAAGAATCAATCATTCAGTTCCTTTCTCTATGGCAACACACGGATTGTTTAGGGCAAACCTCTGAGTTATTGAAGCTTAAATAAGAAAATATCTACTAGTGTCTTCCAGGAAATTTGGGGTAAAATTATTTTTTGACATTTGTGTTGTAATTCTCCGCTTGATTTTGGCAAGACCAACTTCTCACTGGAAATAACACCAACGAATCCTTCTGAGACTATCAATTTCACAATGAGTATGAGCCCTGGAATATCGATGTGTTCTGCTTGAGGTATTTGGACACAGTTTGTGTTATGGAACATAGTCATTCTTCCGAACCATCAGCCCTGCTTCTAAAGAGAGCTGGAGATGGTATAATATGGATAACACAGGACAGCTTGTGGGGTAAAGTACATGTGCTCTAAAAGAGAGTCCTAGGCTCAAATCCCAAGGCTGCTGCTTGTGAGCTTTGTGTCCCAAAGCTAGCACCCTCAACCCTCAAAGCACTGGTTTCTGTAGTCCTCTGGGAAGCTATATGGCTCCGAAATCAGCAAAGTATCACCCAAAAAATCCAGATATCTGTTTGCTTTCATTAGTAAAGTTTTATTAGGACATAGCCACATCCATTATTTTCATATCATACACCTTAGCAGAATTGAGCTGTGACAAAACCTGCCTGCAAAGCCTAAAATGTTTATGAACTCATCTTTTACAGGAAGCTTGTCACTCAACAGGCCTAACCCAGACACTTAGTGGGACTTCACTGTTAGTATAACATAAACATCAACAGTTGTACAAGAGCTATATTTCATTCATCATCTAATGTAAACCCCTGCATACACATAGGATATTCCAGTGTCACAAGAACCTAGATATTATTGTTTTCACCATGTAGAAGAAGAATCGTTTCAGCAAGAGGAAGCTTGTCAGTGTCACATAGTAATGAGGAGAGTTGGTGATGACATAGAAATAATCGTCTGGGAAGATGATTCAGTTGATAAAGAATTTACTGCACAAGCATGAAGACCAGAGTTTGCTTCCCAAAATAGGGAAACACAGACATAACAGCATGTGTTTGTATTCCAGGACTGGGAAAATAGACACAGAAGGATCCCTGGCGCTTGCTCACCAGCTAGCCTAGCTAAATTGATGGGCTACAGGTTTAGTGAGGGGCCCTATCTCAAAGACTAAGTTGGACACACACGCACTACAAACAAACAAAACAAAACAAAACAAAAACAAAGAAAATGAAGTAGAACCCAGGCAAGAATACTGATAGCTCCTTCTGATTCCCACAAATCTGCAAACTCACTGTTTGTACTCATATACATGAAAGTGTGTGCATGTTGTACGCAATTGTAAATATAACAGTAGTTTTAGATTTTTATCACTTAAAGATTTACTTTGTATTTTTAAAAATTACGTGCAATATGTGTTAGGGTGGATGTGGCTATGTGAACAATCCTTGTGTAGGTCTTTTACTAAAAGAGTGGTTGCTACCTTCTGTTCATTTGATCCAATCAGAATAATGTCATCTAGATAGTTCACCAATGTGATATTTGTGAACAAGACAGATGACCAAGATCCCTTCTAACTAAATTATGGCCCATGTCTGGAAAGTTAATGTATCCTTGAGATAAAACTTTAAAGGTATACTGATGGGCTTGCCAACTGAAAGCAAATTGCTTCTGGTGGTCATTATGGACAGGTACTAAGAAAAAAGGCATTTGCTAAATAATAGCTATCTGCCAGGCACCAGGGATGTATTAAGCTGCTCAAGGAAGGATACCACATCTGGAACAGCATCTGCTATCAGATTCACTACTTGATGAGTTTTTTTCAATAGTCGATTGTCAATTTCCATGATCCACCTGTCTTCTGCACTGGCCAGAGATGGAAGTTAAAGGGCTATGTTGTGAGAACTACCAACCCTGCACCTTTCAAGTCCTCTGTGATGGCACTAATTTCTCCAGTTCCTCCAGGTATGTGATATTGTTTAGATTCACTCTTTCCCTTGGCAGAGGCAACTCTAATGGCTTCCACCTTGCATTTCTGACCATAATAGCTACAACTTCACAAGTGAGGGGAAAACATGAGAATTCTGTCAACTTCTAAGTATATGTATTCCAACTATATATTCGGAAATTGGGGAAGTAACTGCAGGAGATGTTCAGGGCACTCCCTGGACCTACTGTGAGTTATACCTCAGCCAAAACTCCTCATCATCTGACCACCATAAGCACCTGCTTTAACTGGAGGAACACAATGTTTTGGGGGGTATCTTGGAATCATTGTCAGTTCAGAACCAGTATCCAATTGACCCTGGCCAGTCTGATCATTACCTTTCCACTGGTATACAGTTACTCTTGTAAAAAGCTGTAAATTCCTTTAGGAAAGGCTAACAGTAGATCTTTTAGGTATTTTATCATGACTCTTCTTCAGGAGAACCCGCCATTCCTTCACTCAAAGGGTTCAGGGCCTGCAAAGTGGCTCAAGTCTGGAAATTGGTTCATGGGCCAAGACTGTTTTTTGCCAAAATTCACTGTGGCCTTTCTTTCATTTGAGAAATTTTCTGCTTATAAAGATCAAAGAAATATTTGGTACGTTTCTTTTCTATTTCACCACCAAGATTGATTAGTCAGTACCAAAAGTCCATACAAGTCATACCACCATAAAATTCACTTTGCCTATGCTGCCCGTTATTGGTCAGGCAATTAAGGGCATAGTTTTGTCTATGCTGCCCATTATAACTAAGATTAACTTGCCTTTGGTGATTTAGTGCTGCTACCTGACCAGCACAACTTCTGGATCGAATTAAACCCATTGCATTTAATTCATCCAAGGGAGCAGCAGTGTCACCAACCTTATGATCTAGTATAAGAAAATGGAAGACAGCAGAGCTCTTCAAAGGTGCTGGTGCCGCTCTCACTATTTAATGTCTTATAGGATAGTGAAAAGCATGCCATCTGGTTCCTCCTACACAGGGTATAAGGTTTTACACAGAGTACCCACTCTAGCACTACAATTTCCCTGGGCGTTAAAATCCCTTCATCAACACTACACCAAAAGATGTCAGGTATCTCCAATTCCTTTTCAGTAGGCCATTTTTGACAAATGCTTCTGAAAGCCATTCAAACAAACTTTTGACACTTTTTAAAATACTATGTGAGCTTACACATTAAACCTAGAATTTCTACTCCATGGGCCCATATCCAACAAACTCAGACTGATTCAGTTTCATTCTGCCATTATTCCACATCTTTGAAATCCATTCTCACACACAGTTCCAAGATTTCTGCTTGAATTAATTATCAAATTCATTAAGCTCTTTAGTAGTATAGTATACCTCATCATGGACTATTCATTGGAATTCAATTTCTTTTAAAAATCCCAAGTCTCTTTTAAAGCATAAAAAATTTCTTTTAAAGTCCGGTCTCTCAACTGTGGATTCCTGTCAAATCAAAAATAAGTTAAATACTTCCTTACTTCAAGAGGGAAGAACTAGGACACAGTCACAATCAAATCAAAACAAACGCAGTATCATTCAATGTTTAATATTTAGGATTCATTCATGATCTTTTGGGCCCCTCCAAAGAGCCTGGCTCACTATGGCCCCACCCTAGGCAAACACTTCAACATATCTTGGCTTCTTTCCTGGAGGAGTGACCCATACTGTGGTTCCTAACAGGTCTGTGCCCTTTGTCACCCTGCCTGGATTAGGTTGTAATAGTTTTCTATTGACTTTATTTGCAGGACACAGTAGCACCAAGGGACACCCTAAAGAATCCCTTATACTACAGACATAATCATTGTCACCACCATTGTGAAGAAGCAATTGATTTTCCACTTGGTAATCTGGATCAATCGTCCCTTCTAACTCTGGAAAGCAGCTATGTTCACCACTATACCACCAATGCAGCACCCCCTTCTAACTCTGATGTTAGGAGTAGGAGTTAGAAAGTAATCACCCCTCCTAACATTCTTTAGCCTGCTGGTGTACGATCATCAGATGCTCAGAGTGGCCAGGGGAAAGTCTGAGCTTCCAGTTCAAAGAAATGTTCGTTGTGGCTCCCGGCATGAGTGCTCCCAAATCTGGAACCAAAAAATGTGTAGGCCAGCAGGACTTAAGGTCATGGAAACAGGAAGTTAAATTTTCCTAGTGGGTCACTAGGGGTGGAACTATTCCTTTATTCATCCCTTGGGTCCTGGACCAAAAGATCCTGGCTATGGGAGAATATACCATATATCAGATACTGATTTTGTATAGAATTTAGTGCCCCCAGCCCACAGATAGCAGCACCCATAATGGACTCAGCTTTTCCCAGCCAATCACTAATTAAGAAAATGCCCTACAGCTGGATTTTATGGAGGAATTTTCTCTGTTGAAGTTTCCATCTTCAAATACCTGTAGTTTGTGTTGAGTTGATGTAAAACTAGCTAAGACCAGGCCAAAGGCACCAAATTTCCCATGGGGCCAAAGGATTTTTACAGGCGGTTGTAAGCCACATGATTTGGGTATTGAGATTCGACTTAGGTCCTCTACAAGAAAAGTATGTGCCTCAGAGGCTTTCCAGCCATTTTTCCCACCTCTTTCTTATTATTTGAAAATGCTCACACATTGCAGCAGACCGAAATCCCTAAAAATAAAATTTCTGGCTTTTAAACAGGTCCATGAGACTTCTAAATATTTCTGTCAGATACTAGCTGTCAATTGTTTTCTAGAAGCAGTTTTGCACTCGTTGGTTGCTGTCTTTCATGGTCTGTATACTTTATCATCCTTGTGTCTCCTTTCTTCCTTGGTTTTGTATTTCTTCCCACTGTCCTATCTCTCCCCAATCTTTCTTAGTGGAGGGCTTTGGAGGAAGCTGGTGGGAGAAGTGCCTGGATAAACTGCTGCCTCCAACAGTCATGACACAATGTGCTTCCTCAAGAGCAGCTACTGGCTATAAAGGAGGCCATAGCGCAAAGCTCTGTGGAATATAGTTTTCTTTGTGTGTGTGTTTGTTTGCTTGCTTTGGTCCAATTTTATTTAAAGTCTCACTATGTTACCCTGACTAGGCCAAAACTTCCTATGTAGATTGGATGGCCTCAAAAGGGCAGAAATCAACTGGCATCTAACTCCTCAGTGCTAGAGTTAAAGGTGTGGCCTCTATGCCTGGCTTGCCACAGAACAGTGTCTGAGGGAAGTGCACAGTCGGATCTTTCTCTGTGCTGTGTGGGTGTCTGATTGTAGTGTGCCTTTATCTTTTAAATTAAATATCCAAGTCCACACAGCATTGTAACTTGATTTTGCACTCACACTGTATGCTTTATCCTCTAGTAAATACATACTGTACATTTCACTCTGTCTAGTAGATTCATGGCAATTGATCTGTGGCCTTTTCAAGGTACAACTGACAGACGCCATCATGGTGCTTCAGATGGAACAAAGCATAGGGTGGCTTGCTCTAGCTCTTTTCTACGCTTGCTCTGATTCAAACATGGTATATGAAACTCACTGAATTTTGCTGATTTTCAGCTCAAGTTTTTCCTTGTCACCTTTAACCAACCTGCTGTAGGAAAGATCCACACTAGCAAATACAGTAGCCTATATGTCTAAACCAGAAACACATGAGCAAAGGGGTGAAGCATTCAAAGGAAAAGATGTTATATTTCTATTTTAAGTTGTCTCTTGATTTTAAGCAATTGTCCCTGGTGTGTATTGCATGCATGCTTGCGTGTATGTTTGTGTGTGTGCGTGTGTGCGTGTGTGTGTGTGTGTGTGTGTGTGTGTGTGTGTGTTGTATAGTTTGTAAGAAATTCTTCCAACGGGTCTCATCCACCCCATTTTCAGTAACTTTCCTTAGTATGTATTGCTTTTAAGTTCATACATGAAATGTTTTGATATTGACTTTGTTCTGAGTGGTTTGAGGAGTTTAACAGCAGGGTCTATCTGCTGTAAGGGTATGTGTTTCACATTCCTAGTCTTCCTGGGTAAGACTAGGTTACTGTTTAATTCATCATAGACCTTAAGAAATTTTCATGTAGTCCATGTTATAGTTCCTGTCTCAAATGCTTCCCCAGAGGTTCCTATAGTGAAGGCTTGACAGCCAAGGCAGAAACAAGCAGAGGTCTTTGAAAGCTGATAGGTGTTAGGTTTCAAACTCAGAGCAAACAGTGAGGTGCCTATTTACCATATCAAAGGAGACCAGACTCCTTGTTCTCTCTGCATCCCTCAGTCCCTATCTGTTACAAGGCCACTCTGGCTAGCATACCCACTATCCTGGACTTTCCAGCTTAGTAGTCTGGGCTACTCTACCTAACATAATCTTCATTTGGTTGCTGGCTCTCTTTGTTCCTTTTGCCCTCCTTGCTCCCCTTTCCCTTCCGGTCCCCAGTAAGTTCAATCTGCTCACCATTCTGGACTCTCATAGAGGTCCCTGCCTCTGGCTATGCTTTTCCTTATGTTTACAATAAATCTCCTCCTCCACCACACTCAGGAACAATCATGATCCCCCCCCCTTTTATTTGCTTCTTCCTTTTGAATTCACTGGACACTTCAGGAGAGGAAGCCCAGATGGAGGAGGAAGCAGGACAATTTAGTAGGAATTACAGTAGAGAACAGTACCACTCACGATCAAAGGCAGTTCTCAATCTGAGGTCACCGATGCCTCAGAGTTAGTGGACATTTTCGGAGAGAAATAGTCTGCGGATTCCTGGAAAATTAGTTCCAATTGTTGTTGAAATGTCTTTTTTTCTTGAAAGTAAGATCCGGATTAGTCAGCTTTTTGTCATCGTGACAAAACATCTCACATAAGCAACTTAAACGAAGGAAAGAATCTAGTTTTGTCTCATGGCTTTGCAGGATTCATCCTGTGGACACTTGGTTCTGTGACTCTTGGGCCTTTGATGAACTAGAACATGATGGCAGAAAGCTCACTGGGGAGTAAAATGGTGACAGGCTTCTCTTGTGGCTGCAGGGGCAAGGTGGGAAGAGAAAAAAATCTCTTCAAGGTATACCAAATTCGTCTGCCTCCTTCTTCTGGGTGACATGAAATTTTCATCACCTTCCAAAGACCCACACCTTTGGATATTGTTGCATCAACTACAAGTCTTCAATGTGCGAGCCTCTGGGGAGACATTTTAGATCTAAACCATAACAGAGCCCACACTAAGTTTTCTTATGGTCTGTGATGAGTGCTGTAAACATTTACTAAGCAAAACTTTCCTAAAAGGGCTCGTGTGCAGAGCCGTGCACCAACATGGTGATACTGCCTAATGAGAAGCTATCATTTGGGAAGGTGGAGGGCAGTTTGCCTATAGGAGTCACCTTGTGACATATCCAGAATTTGTTCATATACAGAAGGTATTTTTCATTTACAGTGCTCTTTTGGCCAGTTTATCCATCCTCCTTCCTCCCTTCCTCCCTCCTTCCCTCCTCGACTATCTCTGGTCTTGATCTAACTAGGTAACTTATCTATCACTGAGCTTAACCTCCAGTTTTTGTTTTTGATTTTTAATTTATCTAATGTATTTATTGACAGGACTGAGACTCCTGCCCCTCTCCTCTCCCGACTACAAAATGCTCATCACTTTTCTTTTCCTTTTTTCCCTTCCTCTTCTCCTGTCCCTGCCCCTCCACTCCCCTTCCCTTCCCATCATATCCTTTTCCCTTTCTCTTCCTCTCTGTATTTCTCTAGTGAAGACACCCCTAGGCCTATAGCAGCCTGGTGATCAACTAATGGGATATTCTCTTTGGTCAAGAGTTGGACCTCGTGGTTAAGAGTAGAGATCTCAACCTCAGCTCTCCTGGCTTGTCTTCCTGTCTCAAAGCTTGAGTCAGCACAGGATGAATCTAATTCAACAAAGCAAAACAAAAGCAAGGGAAAGAGTAGTAGAACCAGTACACCACCTAAAAAGCAGCTACTTTTGTGGAAATTTTCAAACCTCCTACTATGTGATATTTGTACATGGCCCTGTCTTCAACAGAGCACTCAACACTTAAGCCATCTTCCCTGTAAAACTTAAAAACCATGCAGCAGTCTATTCTCTGCTCATATTTGTTAAGTGCATATTCCATATTCATATAGTTACATATGTGCTTAAATATATGAGCTGTAACTAATGTTAGTTACACATTAATTGTCATATTACAAAATATTTTCCTCATAAGAGTCCTGAAATAGATTTTAGTTTCAACCTGTTATAAGTAAGAAGAGTGAAGTTGTTACTGAGTGCTCTACATAACTGAAGATTATTTTATAATCTTATACATAAAATTCCAGCATGAAGTGAAGAAGTAATCATTCAAAGCACACATTATAGTACTTAACTTTTAAGAAAATATTACCAGCTTGAGGTTAAGACATTTAACTTTACGTTCTGAACTCTAGAATCATGATCCTCATGTGAATGTAATGAAAAATTACAGCAAGAAGACAAAAACAGTTACATTTATTTCTTTTATTTGTCATGAAATCAATGTAATCATTGACTGCTTCAGGTCTCATTTAATAACATTTATGTGTCTGCTCAGTTGGAATTATATTGATAATACCATACCATACACACTCAGAAGCAAAACAAATAGTTGCTTTTTAATTGACACAAGATGTCTCTATGTAGCCCTGGCTGTCCTGGAACTTACTGTGTAGACCAGGCTGGGGTCAGACTCACAGACATATGTCTACCTCTGCCTCTGCTGCTGCCCTACAAGTATGTGCTACCATACAATAATAAATACTGTTCAAAAACAGAATGTGGTTTGGGGATTTAGCTCAGTGGTAGGCACCCTTGCCTAAGCACAAGGCCCTAGGTTGGGGTACTCAGCTGGAAAAAAAATGTGGCGCTTTTGAGTTCTAATATTGGTATTTAGAGTTTTGATGCTCTATGTAAATGTGTGGCTTTTTAACATTACATTTGAGTTATAAGAAATCAAGCATGATAGATTACATGGGAGTTAAAGGCAGGAGGATCAGGACTTCAAGACCATCTTCAGCTGTGTCATAATTCAAGGCCAGCCTAGGATATGTGAGGGGGCCTTCTTAAGCAACAAAGGGTTAATTATAAACTAATAGATATGGCTCAAAGTGATTTAGGTACTTCTCTTCTTCTTGCGGACCTGGAGTTCGGTTTGTGGCACCCCAAAGTTCCATGGCTCAAAATTCCTGAAACTCCCGTTCGGAAGACTGGCCTCTAGCCTCATGAACACCAGTACTCGATATATACCGCTCTTACAACACCAACATATAATAATCAAAACTAGATCAAACATGTGTTTAAAGAAAGATTAGTAATTTCTTCCACAGAAGTCTGGGAGCAGGCCAGTGACATAATCCCTTATAGATCTCTTCTTTCCAGATTTACCTATTTCTTCATTTTAATAGTTGACATCCATAGAATATTCTTGTTTTTGTTGTCACCAGAATATTTAATATCTATAAAGCCTGGACATTTACCATTGTATAACACACATGCTAAACCTTTTTTCCCCTCTTAATTTTTTGAGACAGGGTTTCTCTATGTAACCCTGGCTCTCCTAGAACTTGATCTGCAGACCTTACTGGCCTCAAATTCAAAGATTCACCTGCTTCTGCCTTCCAAATGCTGAGACTAAAGGCATGTGCTACCACTGCCTGGCCATGCTAAAACTTTTTATCTATATCCCACAAGTTTTGTATATGCACATGTATAAACAGTTATTTTCTTATTTGTTTACAATGAACCTACCAGCACACACATACCCTATTGTTTGCTCTTTGTATATTAATCTCTGAGGAACTATTTTTAAGGCCCTACTGTTTGCTCAACTCCATAGTCACCAAATTCTGAAAATCTTCGAAAGAGATGTAACATGGCGTCAAGAGCAGAGGTTCGTTTATTTAGCCAAGCCAAGACAGAGTAAGTATAAGACCTGACCCAGCACCAGAAGTCCAGGGTCTGTAGAAAGATCTTCCTCTGCATACTTGATGAAGCTGTGTCAAGTCTACCTTCATCATTATTTACAGAGGGTTGCTTTCCTCCTTCCCACAAGTTAGAATATCAGGCCTGCAGCACCTTCCTAGTCTTGACAAGAAGGGCACACTTCAAACTGAGCTCCTCAGTTATTTGCATAGCTATCTGCATGCTAGAGAAGTTCCCTTCCTGCACTTGGGGCTCCGTCCATCCTATTTGCCATTCAATTTTGCACGTGAGCAAAGCTGTCTCTGTCTTCTGGAAGAGGCTGAGTATTTGTCTCTGCTTCCCTTGATTGAGACATCCCGGCCCAGTTTTCCTTGGCACTTGCTCCTCTAGTTATGGCACTGGCACCATCTCTACCTGCAGCATCCTGTTACTCACTAGTGCTAAAAATAACCAAGATCCTGGGTGAGACGTCATATATAATTCATGGGTTTGATTTATTAATCTTTCCATTAAGCAGGAGAATGACATTTTTGCTGGCTTCATTCCAGTCTGCTTTATCTTTAACATTTAGAATTCCTATTAACTGGAGTATCCTCTGTGTGTGTGTGTGTGTGTGTGTGTGTGTGTGTGTGTACATGCATGCACATGTGCATGTGCACGTGAACACATAGTGGGGGCATGTATGTATACCCACATGTGCAATACGTCTGTTTATTATTACTTCAGTTGCAGTAATGTCAAAAGCATTGCCTCTTATAACCCCCTTGATTGTCCATTTATGCCTCACTTCAGACCCTCAGCAGGAATGTCTGAAAGCAGCAGGCAGCAAATGCATGTTGCTGATGATACAGATATCAAACCAGAATGAAGAAGAATAGCTGTGTCTTTCTTCGTAGAACCCTTAAGTTAAATTGATGTCCCACCAAGTGAGAGTGGACAGCAGTGGGAAATCAGCTCATTCATTCAGTATTGATTTATGTGTCCCATAAGTACTATGACCCATAGAACTATAAGCAAGTTGACCCCCTCCCGGCAAGAGATAACAGTTCTGTTTTCAAGCATCCTATCCTACCCAGTAAATCTTTAGTATAAATTAAAATCTTTTCCTACTGCTCTGTTCATGCCAGACTTTACCTTGTAAAGAATGAAAATGGTTTCATTGTTCTACAAGACACAGACACCGTGCTTCAGCTTCATGGCCTACACTGCACTCTGGGTAACTTTGACCACCACTCCACAGTTCTTTGGGTATGACTAAACTCTCCCAAGCAGAAAGGGAGGGTTCTGTGACATTTAATCAATAAATGGAGGGGAGTTTGCTATCCTAATAGAAGAGTTCTAGTGGTCTAAGATTTGAGGGGACGCACCTCTAACTTTATAGAATTCTGCTATCCCAATACCCAAAGGACGTTTGAAACATGATCATGTCGTCATGAAGGTAAGCTTACCTTGACTTGAATATGATGTCATGGACACATTGGAATTTTGTAGGAATTCATCTGCCTATCAAAAATTAATAATTTTCTTCCAATTATTTATTAATATAAAATAGGTCACTTTATGATAGTACAATATTCATAATTAAGGATAGGGATTAAGGATGTTCGTGGAATCAGAAATGTGATCAAAATTTAGTGTCATTTTCATTTTATATTATTTTTAAATTGTGGTTTTAAATTACTATTTAAAGGATGATCCAGTGTCGATGTCAAATATTGAGAATGTAATTTTAAACTAGTATGTTACACTTTAGTTAATCCAGAAATACCTATACTTCTTGTATGTGTGCATGTGTATTATAGCTATGGAGGCAAGATTTTAATGTCAAAGGACTTCCTCAAGTACTCTCCATCATGTTTTTGAGACAGGGTGTCTCCCTTAACCTAGAGCTTTCTGATTCAGCTAGACTGGCTGGAAAAGAAGCAGTCAGGATCTTCCTGTCTCTGCTGTTCTAGCATTAGGGATGCACATTCATAACACCATGCTTGTCTATTTACATGAATCCTAGAACTCCAAACTTGAGCTTTCAGGCCTCTATGTCAAGCTCTTGACTCATTGGGCCATTTTCCCATCCCCATTTCTCTCAATTAACCAAATTCATCTTTCTTGTGATGATTCTAAAGTTTCTGTAGAAATGACCCTCCCACACGTTAACTTAGGCACAAAAGTGCCATGACCAGAACCATTTAAAATACCATATCCTCTTGGATAATGAGCTTCAGGAAAAGGGTGTTACTTGTGACAGGCCAAGTCTATTCATCGCTGGGATTTTCAGGAGTCTGGGATGGAAAAGCCTCTTACTTTTCTTATGGAATTGCCACCTTTTGGCTTGGCAACCATCAGGCATAGATCCAAGGGTTCCCATTCATTAAGACAAAGGGAAACCTTGAACTGCATAGAAGGACCTGTCTGGGAATTAGATCAATGTAATGAAAACTACTACTTAGGAATTTTTGTAATAGACAAGTTTATATCATCATTGGGCCCCCAAATAGACCCTTGAGCTCCTCAAGAACACAGGTACAGAATACCACAAACTTAGTAGTATTAAAAATGACTTCGTTGTCATGAAGTTCTTAATCCAAGTGGCTTCCTGATCCTGGACTTAAAGGCATGTGCCACCATTCCTGATGGAATTTTCTTTTACACAGCCTTGTTCTCACTTAAGTTCACCTTTAAATATCTTGCTTCTGGTAGCCAGATACATTTTTAAGAACTTTCTGCTGTCATTTTTCCTCTATTTTTCATTTCTTTCAACCACCATTTTTCTTATTTTTGAAAATTATGTGGGCCCTTTATGTAAAAGAATTATGTGTGTGTATGTGTATAGGCTAGAAGAGGACACTGAATCTTCCAGAACCAAGAGTTCCAGATTATTGTGAACCCCAGCAAACTTGGCTGCTGCTTTCCAAACTCCTGTCAGAAGAACTGCAAGTGTTCTAATTCCTACTTCAGCACCATGTGGTCCTTTTTAAAACTTGAATGGTTTTACTTTTTTCTCTGTCTGAATTTTTGGCTTTTGTCTCCATCGTTAGGGACAGGAAACAGTTCAAAATTTAAATCACATGCTTCCATTCTATAGAATATTTTGTGATAATTCTCATGACTGGTGTCTAATAAACATGAGTTTCCATTCTACCCTATCAGTTTCTCTTGTGGAGTAGTTCTTATTCTCTGCAGTTTTATGTAAATAATATAGCCTTTGATTCCTTTCCTGAAAAGCTTACACAATAGTATTTTAGTCTTTAAGTACTCAAGCATATTTCAACCTCATCTTCTTAAAATTGAAATATGACTTCGCCAGTCCATTTTGACTTTTTGCTCATAAAACTACGTTGTATACTCTTCTTATTTGCTGAATGGTACTTTATAACATTTTTATCTATGACAATTTGCTCTAACAAGAGAAAATTCTTTTCTTGAACCAGGATGCCAGAAATAACCATTTTTTACCTTTTATTTCATTTAAACCATTTAAAAATAATGGCTTAACATTGTAACAAGTATTAAAGTCGCAGAATGATTTTTTCAAATGTAATATTAATTATCTGTAAGATTCTATGACCACTTCAATTTTTTTTTTGTACACCATGTTTAATTTTTCTCATCCCTAATTCCTTATGAGTTTTTCTATGTGTCCACCTGGTCTACAGTATAGGCTACTGGTATGGCCTTGCATTCAACTATGCCCCAACTTTCTCTACCTCTCAGATGTCTTTTCTGCCTTCTTTGCTTTGCTTTGGTTTAGATGCTGGAACATTGCACATCCTTGTTTGTCTTCTGCTTTGTTCACACTGCAGTAATGGAGCCAGGCCACTTTCCTTCATTACAAAGGAAATCTTTGAGATAAATTCTTTCCTTATGGCGGTTGATGCAGCCCAGAAATATTATCTCTGTTTTTCTCCTGCAATCAGGAATAAACCAATAAGACCTTGATGAAAGAAGCAAGGACATGAACTTATTCTGTGCCATATGAACAGGATTTTGGGAGAACATTTTGAATTTTTTATGAGACTATGATCTGAAGAATGTTCAGACAATGAAATAAGATGTTTATCCTGGGGCTAAGAATTTTTGGTTGTTGTGCTTACTTATATTTTCTTAGTTGTCACATCTCTTCCTCTTTTAAAAAGATTGCATTTCATTATTCAATTTATATCTATGCATGTGTTTACATGTAGGTATTCAAATTCAATGTATTTCCCATAGAGGGTGGAAAAATGTGGGCTTGGGTTCTGAAGAGGTGGTTCAGGGTTTAGGAACTCTTGTTGCTCTTCCAAAGTCCTTTGATTTCAGCTTCCATATTTGGTACTTACAATGCCAGTTCAAGGAGATCTGATGCTCTCTGCCCTCCAGGGGTACCTGCATGCATGTGACACATGTAAATTCATTCAGGCACACTTATGTACATTGAATGAATGAATGAATGAATGAATGAATGAATGAATGTTCTTTAAAAAATCAGAACTAGAGAAATGACTCTGATTCAGAGTACTTGTTGCTATTGCAAAGGACTCAAGTTCAGTTCCCAGCAGAACCATCCATAAGTGTAGTTCAGGGAATCTAATGCCCTCTTCTGACCTCTATAGGCACCAAGCACTCATGTGGAAGACATAAATACATTCAAGCAAAACACACACACAAAATAAAGTGAATGAATCTAAACTTATAAGAACACTTAGAACAAAAAAAAGAAGACATTAGATTCCCTGGAGCTACAGTTACTAGATGCCTGATGGAGTTGAGGACTAAACTCAGGGTGCTCTGGAAGATATAGCAAACATCTGGATCATCTGAGTTATCCCTACCCTTTTGTTCACCTTTGTACATGACCCCCGAAGTGTGGAATCCTTAGCACTGCCCTCTCTTTCCCCTGCCCATGTGTTAGACTACTCCTAATTCTGTGTGTCCTAACCTCTTTCTTATTACCCTTTGTGTCACACATATCCGAGGAAGGTCATAGAGCTGAGACTAATTTGCATTCCTTCCCTTGTCTTTTGTTGTCATTCTTACAGAATATCCTCATCCTTGCTGTGACTCCCAATTTCTTTTTGTCCAAGGCCTTATCAGTTATCACTTGGTATGATGTAAATTCAATCCTACATGGATCCCTGCTTCCCAATGGCATTTACCACCTCCCTTTCTTTGTCAGCTGTGACTCTCTAATCTAGCTACAGAAACATCTTTGCACCTTATTTCTGTTCATCAACTTGGGATGGAATGGCCCATTGCCCTAACACATCCTGTAAAGTGATGCTTCTCAACCTCCCGAATGCTGCAACTCTTTAATACAGTTCCTCGTGTTGTGGTAAGCTCAAACCATAAAATTAGTTTTGTTACCTATAATTTTAATACTATTTATGAATCATGACATAAATATCTGATATGCAGGATCTCTGATCTGTGACCGCCAAAGGGATGATGATCCACATGTTGAGAGACGCTGCAGATGATAGCTTCTTTCCTCATCTAAGCCTTCTTTCTTAGTCTTTCCTTCTGACCACCATCAATCTTCCTGGGTGAAAACAAAAACATGAATGCTCCTAGGTGAGGTTGAGGAGGCTTCTACCGTAGATATGAGAAGAGAACACCCATAGGAATCTGGAAAAATCCATGCTGAACATGGCAAGCATAGACTGAACTATTGGGGCTCCAGTAGAACAGAGGGTGAGGATATATAGAGAGGGAACAGGAAAGAGGTCAAATGGATGAAGGGAAGAGTCAAGGACTAAGAGGAAAATCACGAGAGTGAATAGTGGTTGAGTTATATAGGAAAGAGAAGCTAGGTCAAGGGATCTGGGACTGGAGAGGTTTAGGGTAGGAGATAAGACATGCTCATGTCCCATGGGGTCCCTAATGGAGGAGTTAGAAAAAGGACTGAAGGAGCTGAGGGGGTTGAAATACCATTGGAAGAACAACAATATCAACCAACCAGACCCCTCAGAGTTCCCAGGGACTAAACCACCAACCAAAGAATACACATGAAGGCACCCATGGCTCCAGCCACATATTCATCAGAGGATGGGCATGTCAGGCATCAATGGTAAGGGAGGCCCTTGGTCCTGTGAAGGCTCAATGCTCCAGTGGAGGAGAATGCCAGGGTGGGGAAGTGGGAGTGGGTGACTGGGCGTGAGAACACCCTCATAGAAGCAGTGGGAGGGAGGATAGGATAGGGGGTTTCCAAGGGGAATCCAGGAAAGGGGATACCATTTGAAATGTAAATAAATAAAATATCCAATAAAAATGAGGTTTCTTTGAGATATAATATATTGGGGCAAACAAGTCCAGTCCTCTCCTGTTCAGACTACCGACTCCATTGACTGGCGGGTCTCTCTGTAATCTCTGAAACCTGTTAGACTATTACAGACCTCACATTGCCTATTAATATTCTCCACCTCGGTTTCTGTCTTCCCTTTCCCTCAGACTTGGCTTCGTCGTTTCTCACCATTTTTTCAGTATGTCAAACCCATCAGCCTTCTCTCCTTGCACATTATAATGATATCTTTGTGGCTAGAAAATGTTCTCATAAGGTTTCACTGACCTTTTCTGTGGTTTCCCTTCAAGATGCCCCACATACCTCAACTTTTGCAGTGTTTCTGACACACTTTCCAAAGCAGTTGAGGCAGCCATATAAGGACATAGACAGTAAGTGGTGTGTGGGGGACACCACCTTGTCATGGTGATTTCTGCTTAGCCACTTTGCAGCCTTTTTCACTCCGGTTGGCTCATTGGAACTAAAGAAAACGAAAGTGACTCCGGTGACAGTTTCTTCCACACTGCCTGCCGCGGCATTTCAGTGCTCCAGTTTAGCCGTCTAGGAGGGGAGGGAAGGTGTCCTGTGTAACACAGGCTACCCAGCACTGAACATCCTCTTTCATGATGCCCAAATCAGAAAGACTGCTTCTGAACAATTTTTTAAAAGATATGTATTTATTTTTATATGCACATTTGTTTGCATATATGTATGAGTACCAGGTGCATGACCGATGCCCATGGAGGTGAGAAAGGGTATTGCATCCCCTGGAACTAGAGTTGCAGATGGTTGTGAGCTGCTATGTAAATGCCAAGGACCTAAGTCCGGTCTTCTAAAAGAGGCCCAAACGCTCTTAATTGTTAAGCCATCTCTCCAGCACCTGTGCTGGGCATTGTTAGCTCTGGCAATTTTCTTAGCTCGACCCTCCAAGTCTCACAGATACTATGAGTACCTAGTATTCTGGCTATAAACTAATTCTCTTTGTGTATTACATACTTAGATATCATGTAGGTAGCCGGCAAATAAATCTATTTCTGATAAAGTAGCATCTGAGTATATTTATTTATAGCCATATATATTTTTGAGTAGTTAGTAACATTTAAAGAGCTTTTATCTTCTTTTTGTCCCTTACCACCCCAGTCGCCACACATACTAATCATTCTTTCAATTAATTAGTTAATTAAATAATTAATTTTTGGTTCTCTTGAGACGAGGTCCCCCTATGTAGCCCTGGATCTCCTGAGATAATTCTCAAACCCACAGCTTTCCATCTGCCTCCTGAGTACTGGCATTGAAAGCATGCACCACCCTGCCCGATGTTCTTTTTATTTTTTTTCACCAAAACTCCCCACATTTTTAAGATTTATTTTATTTTCTATGTGCATCTGCATTCATGTATGTACATGTTCCTGTAAAGTACACAAGACAATATTAGATCCCTTGGAGTTGGAGTTCCAGGTCTTCGTGAGACACCTGATGTGTGTGTTGTAATCCCAACTCCAGTTAACTGAGAGAGCTACAATAACATCCTTCACTCTTTTTACCGGATACTGTTTTCCTATTTTTTTTTTACCCCATTTTATCTGGGTTATTCTGTTGTTGCTGTTCAGGAGGGCTTAAAGTATTTTTTACTAGAACACAATAAAAATCCCTAGAAAAATAAGCAAAAGGAGAATTATATAGTATATTTTTGATCTACTCAAAACTATGTTTTTAGTTATTAACAACTTCTAAAAACCCATAGTTCTTATCAAAACCAACCCCATCCCTAAAGCTTACTTGACTCTCTTTGACCCATGGACTCATTCTTTCTTAATTTCAATTTTTATAGTTTATTTTTATCTCATAAACATACTAGTTAATCAGAATTATCCACTGGAACTCTTTTAATTGAGGGCTATTGAGAAACCTGTTAAGCATGTACTTAAATGGACTGCAGAGAATCCAGACATTTCTCAATAGTGCTCAGAAGGATTTTCACCCCAACTTATTTTCCTTCTTTATACTAAATTGCTAAATGCATTGTCAAAAATAAATAAATAAATAAGAGTCTACAGTAGGTCACTGTTGCCTATTAGCAAACTTAGTAATGAGCCATATCCAAATCACTGCTGGGGCTCTGTCATTGTCAATGGAAGCAGAAAGGCCACCCAGTGAGTGTCTGCAGGAACTCAACTAGAACACCTGCTACTGAGGACGAGGTGGGGGCAGTGTAACTGAGCATGTGACTTGTCCATGCCTTCTGGTGGTGAAGGGATCTTGCCTGGAAATCATTTGATTTCAAGAACTGGAGAATTGGAAACCTTTTCAAAGTAGCTCACAAGAAGGAGTCTGTGGTACAGTAAACCACGTAATTACTCAAATTTGTGATTCATGATGTACATAAACTTAATGAGAATGACACAGAGCAAGTTACGGCATCTGGTAGCTCTTTCCTTTTCTCTTTTTACCTTCCCTGTTAGCAATCCCTGGGACCTCTGTCATCTCTGTTGAGGGAATCTTTACTGGAACAATCTTTACTGTTTAAATTATTGTTATTATTATTATTATTATTATTATTATTATTATGATGATGATGTTTATATGTGTGCCTGTGTCTGTTTATATACATGCAGAAGCATGTGCAATGACATAAATGTGGAGGTCAAGAGGACAACTTTGTAAAGTAAGATCTCTCCTTCCACTGTAGGTTCTGGAGATGGAATTCAAGTCATTAGACTTTGCACGACATATGGGTTTTTTTTTTGTTTTTTTTTTCTTCAGCTCATCCCTATACTCATTCTATTTTATGGGATAATGTGTCACCCAATTTAGAATTGTGTCAAGCTAGCTGATGTCTTCATATATTTTTTAAAGTCACTAGGGCCAACCTGTGCTCAGGAGAGGGAAGAAGGAACTCAGGAGCCTCTCAGGAACCTCCTTTACCACAAATAGGGTGGGGGTGGGGCACAACCTAAGGAGCTTTCGTTTCTTTTATTCTAAGGCAAGGTAAATAATAGCTTCTACAATGTTTTTTTTTTCTTTTTCTTTTTTCATCTTTATTAACTTGAGTATTTCTTATTTACATTTCAATTGTTATTCCCCTTCTCGGATTTTGGGCCAACATCCCCCTAACCCCTCCCCTCCCATTCTATATGGGTGCTCCCCTCCCCATCCTCCCCCCATTACTGCCCTCCCTCCAACGTTCACTGGGGGTTCAGACTTGGCAGGACCAAGGGCTTCCCCTTCCACTGGTGCTCTTACTAGGCTACTCATTGCTACCTATGAGGTTGGAGTCCAGGGTCAGTCCATGTATAGTCTTTGGGTAGTGGCTTAGTCCCTGGAAGCTCTGGTTGGTTGGCATTGTTGTTCATACGGGGTCTCAAGCCCCTTCAAGCTCTTTCAGTCCTTTCTCTATTCTTATTCCTTCAACGGGGGTCCTGTTTCCAGTTCAGTGGTTTGCTGCTGTCATTCACTTATGTATTTGCTGTATTCTGGCTGTGTCTCTCAAGAGAGATCTACATCCGGTTCCTGTCGGCCTGCACTTCTTTGCTTCATCCATCTTATCTAGTTTGGTGGCTGTGTATGTATGGACCACATGTGGGGCAGGCTCTGAATGGGTGTTCCTTCTGCCTCTGTTCTAAACTTTGCTTCCCTATTCCCTGCCAAGGGTATTCTTGTTCCCCTTTTTTTTTTTTTTTTGGTTCTTTTTTTTCGGAGCTGGGGATCGAACCCAGGGCCTTGCGCTTCCTAGGTAAGCGCTCTACCACTGAGCTAAATCCCCAGCCCTCTTGTTCCCCTTTTAAAGAAGGAGTGAAGCATTCGCATTTTGGTCATCCTTCTTGAGTTTCATGTGTTCTGTGCATCTAGGGTAATTTGAGCATTTAGGCTAATATCTGCTTATCAATGAGTGTATACCATGTGTGTTTTCTGTGATTGGGTTTCCTCACTCAGGATGATATTTTCCAGTTCTATCCATTTGCCTATGAATTTCACAAAGTCATTGTTTTTGATAGCTGAGTAATAGTCCATTGTGTAGATGTACCACATTTTCTGTATCCATTCCTCTGTTGAAGGGCATCTGGGTTCTTTCCACCTTCTGGCTATTATAAATAAGGCTGCTATGAACATAATGGAGCACGTGTCTTTGTTGTATGTTGGAGCATCTTTTGGGTATATGCCCAAGAGAGGTATAGCTGGGTCCTCAGGTAGTTCAATGTCCAATTTTCTGAGGAACCTCCAGACTGATTTCCAGAATGGTTGTACCAGTCTGCAATCCCACCATCAATGGAGGAGTGTTCCTCTTTCTTCACATCCTCGCCAGCATCTGCTGTCACCTGAGTTTTTGTTCTTAGCCATTCTTACTGGTGTGAGGTAAAATCTCAGGACAACATGTGTTTTAATGTGATGTGGAGCAACCTTGGGAGGTTCTTCTCTAACAATTTGGACTGCTTATACAGGGCTCAAAAGAATCCCCAACTCATGATCTTATAGGTCTCAAGCCACCATTGACTAACAGTCTGTCTGTAGGTATCAAGTGACAGGCTTTTCTTTGTGCTTAGTTGGATGGTGGTAGATGACTTTAGGTCAAGTGTTTAATATTTGTCCGTAGGAGTATATCCAGAATCAGGCCACATATCATGAAAATAAGCACTTGGTCCTGACTTTCCAAGATGTTTGTGAGTAGAATTTACCATTTATCTCTGCTATAGTTATTTTTCCTGTTGTCGTGATAAAATGTCTGACAGAAACAACTTGTTTGGGAGAGAGTATTACAGCTCACAGTTTGAGTGAGCACAGTCCATCATGGCAGAAAATATGGTGGGAGGAGTTGCTGACAGCTAGTCACAGTGCATCCCACAATAAAGTCAAGTGTGAACAGGAAGTGGAGACAACCTATGGAGCCTTAAGGACTTTCTCCAGTGACCCACTTCCTCCAACAAAATTGCACTTCTTAAAGGTTCCCAAACCTTTGCAAACAATGCCAGTGGCTGAGGGCCACGTGTTCAATTACAAAAGCCTGTGGGGGTCATTTCACATTCAAACCCCAGGAGACCTCAAGTTTGATGAAAAGTTCAATGTGCTATATGCACCAGAGATTTGCCAGTTGAGATAGATTAAGACTGTTTCATGGCTTTCTTGTATTTCTCTTGGCCAGTTAAGCATGATATAGAAAGAGACATACACATTTAACCTTGAAATTAAGATATTAACACTATGTCACAAGTATGATATAACAATAAGTTAACAATTCTTATTGTTGGTCACATGGTTTAAAATCAACCTCATACATCTTTGGCTGTAATCTGGGATTGTGTATTTCAAAAGCATATGCAAGAACTTGAGGTAGAGGGTGGGATTTAGCTCAGTGGTAGAGCGCTTGCCTAGGAAGCGCAAGGCCCTGGGTTGATCCCCAGCTCCGAAAAAAAAAAAAAAAAAAAAGAACTTGAGGTAGACAATAGAAAGCTAAGCAAATTATACAAGGGAGAGAAAATGAAATGTGGGCTTCAATATAAGGAAGATGATAAGCTTGTTTAGCCTAGAAAATAAAAGACATCCCAATCACAGCCCCCTCACTCCTCTTCACCCAGTTTCACCCTTATAAATCCTTCCCCCACTACCCCTCCCCTTTTTCTCAGAGAACAGGAAGAACCCCATGGCTAGCAACCTACCTTGTCACATCAAGTCTCAGCAGGACTAGGCACATTTCCTCCCACTGAGGCCTCAACAAGGTGACCCAGCCAAGGGAAGGAAATCCAATGGCAGGTGACAAAGTCAGAGACAATGTCCACTCCAATTTTTAGGGGACCCACATGAAGACCAAGCTGCAGATCTACTACAAATGTGTAGGGGGCCTAGGCCCAGTCCATGCTCACTCTTTGGTTGGTGCTTAAATCTGTGCACCCCCATGGGACCAGGTTAGTTGACTCTGTCTTCCTGTGGAGTCCTTGACCCCTCCAGCTAGCTCAATCCTATCCCTTGATTCCTCTGGATCTATTTCGTCTTCTGGTAGATGAAGCCTCTCAGAAGACAGTTGTGCTAGGCTCCTGTCTACAAGCACAGCAGAGTATCATTAATAGTGTCAGGGGTCGGCTCAATCCTATGGGATGAGTCTCAAGTTGGTCTAGTCTTTGGTTAGCCATTTCCTCAATCTCTGCTTCAGCTTTATCCCTTGGCATTTTGCAGGCAGGCCAAATTTTGGCTTCAAGGTTTTGTGGGTGTGTTGATATCTCCTTGCATCCACTAGAAGTCTGGCTTGGCTACATGAAGTGGCCATTTCAGTCTCCATATCTCCAGCTACTGGCAGTCTCAGCTAGCATCACCCCATATAGATTCCCAGAAACCTCCCTGGTCCCAGGGCTCTGGATATTCCCAAAGATGCCCACTACTGATTTCCATTTTCTCTTCCTGCCCTCCCCTGAGCCTCCTCTCCCCACACCTAGTCCCCATCTTCATCCCCTCCCTCTACCCTCTCCCATTGAGTTCTCACTCTCCATCTACCTCTGATGTCTAATTTATTTCCCTTTCTGAGTGAAATTCATGTATTCTCCCCGGGACCCTCCTTATTACTTAGTTTCTTTGGGTCTTTGGATTATAGCATAGTTATCCTGAACTTTATAGCTAGTATCCACTTATCAATGAGAACATATCATGCATGTCTTTCTGGGTCTGGGCTACTTGACTCAGGATGATATTTTCTTGTTCCATCCATTGTTGTTTCTTAATGAATGATTCCAGATGAGACTAAATTTATTTATGAACTATTAATGGAGTTCTCTGTGGGATATTCAAGTGAGAAGGGATATTCTTCAGTCATTAAGTTTTGTTTTGTAGAGTGGAACATAGGTACTAAAAAGGAATGCTAAATGTTCTTGTAAAATTGAGGACAATTCTGACTGATCATGAAAAAGACAAGGAGTACCAGAAATGGAAATGGGTAACATGATGGAATTTTAAATTAGTGAACTTAGCAAGGGTTATTTTGGGTCTTGTTTTATAAGTGGTCTGTGGTATGCTATCTTCCTTAGTCTATTCCAAAATTTCTCCATAAATTTGTTACTAAATACCTATCTCTTGCCATTGGATCACAGAATTGCATCTTTGCTATATGCATCAAAATTACCAAATATGGGTTGAGATAGACTGCTCAGCAGCTAAGAGCCCTTGCTGTTCTTGAAGAGGACCAATGTTCTTTTCTCAGCACCCACATGATGGCTCCTAGCTATTAGTAGATATACATGTTGTACACACATATACATACATACCAGCAAAATGCACATACAAAGAAGACAATAAAATAAAAGGAAAAATTAAAAATAGGAAATATAGCCTTGAAGTGGGAGTGGATAAGAGCAGGGGTGTGCAAGTTGTATGGTTTTTTTTCATTGTTTTGTTTTATTTTGCTCTGTTTTGGTCAGATCATCTGCACTCAATTACCTACCAGTGGACTGAGTAACCATCTACATATAGCAATACATTTGATTGGGTTGAAATGCCTAAGACTTTAATTCATAATATATGAGCACAGATAATGCATCTGTGTTATTAAATGCTTTCTTTCTTCTGCTCATGTATATGTTAATACCACACCTACCTTAGGATACAGCATGATATGTTTGCCTAAAAGGCAACGTAAGCAAACCTCCTCCTGCCTACTAGTGAGGCCTACTGAGAGCTGAACTCCATTGCTTCCCACGTTTAGTAACTCCTCACAGGTGGTCTGGCAATCATGGGGTCATCGAGATTCATTTCGGAGGGATGCTAGGCCTAAAAGGACTCTCCTAGTAAGTCTAAGACTTGGCTTTTTTACAGTCTCATTATCTCATGAGTGTCTGTGGAGTTTTCTGGAGACTGTGTGATGTGTGATATCTCAACAGATTGAATGGTGAAGCAGATAGGAGACTCCAGCTGCCTTCTTTAAGCCAGAGCTTAAAGACATTTACAGAAATGTAAAGCGCCCTTCTTCCTACTATTCTTCCTTTGTAAAGGGAGAGCTTTTACACTTACAATGCTATTTATGTTATCAAGGAATCAGATGTTTTGACATTATTTTATGGTTATTTTTAATTTTTTCCTCCCCACCCCCCTCTCTCTCTCTCTCTCTGTGTGTGTGTGTGTGTGTGTGTGTGTGTGTGTGTGTGTGTGTGTGTGTGTGATTATAGGTCATGGGACAGCCTTTTGTCCTAACACAGGTTCTTAGGTGTAACTGACTGGTCTAGAACTCACTATGTAAAAACCAGACTAATCTCAAAATTCACGAAAAATTATCTGCCTCTGCCTCTGAGTATTGGGATTAAAGACATGTGCCATCATGCCTGGCCTCAGAGGACAAATTTTAGGAGTCATTTTTCTCCTTTCACTGTGGATTTTGGCTTTAGAACTCAAGTCTTCAGGCTATTTTGCAAGTATCCATGCATATTGAGTCACCTCTCTGGCCCTTCCTTTTATTTGTCGAAGAATAAGTACTTAAGTTTTTTTCAACACCCTAAATTTGATAGATCACAGAAACATGAGATTTGGGGGAATCTTACATTATTTTAAAAAGTAAGTTTGAGATTCAGGAGGCTACAACTTTGTCTAAGAAACATGGTTCCATATAGGGTGACACAGGCATATTGTTACATTTTTCTCCTCTGTGGTCTTATAGTAGGCGTTGGACAGGAATGAGAATCTGTCAGAGTAAACAGCTTTGGGATCTGTCCCAAACTGACACACGATAAGCTGAACTGTATGTTTAGTTCCCTAGGCAACAAAGTCACATCCAAGTTTTGCAACATGTCCCATTCTTATACTGTGGAAATTCTCTGAGGTAATTCATTTCTGGGTCACCAAAACTTGTGGGCTTTAGGCTAAAGACACAGTCCTTGGGAAGACAAAGACTTGGTGCTGAAACATGGCTCTGTGTTATTAGGAGCCTTATTCTGTCAGTCTCTCAGCATAGCTGCAGCTGAGTCCTATTATGTTGAGATAATGGTGAAGACTCTAGTCTATACGGGATTTCAAACATACATTTGCGAGTTAAGTGTAGTTGTTACCCTAACCTTACATGTGAGGAAAGTAAGCACATAGCGAGAACATTAGATACATACATCTCTTATTTAAACTTTTCTGAGCACTTGAGAACTAACTTTTCTTCATCCCGAATAGGGTACTAATAACAGAAAAAGAAATGATTCTACCCATATATACATTGGTGAACCAGTGAGCTTCACTGGATCTACCTATAGGAAAAGCCCATTATATGTGACAGGCAGACTGTTGAGATAGGATAACTACCCCGTGAAAAGAGTGGTTTCTGGGTACGTTACATCAAGATGGCCAGGAACCTAGAAAAAGTAGAATATAAACAGGCAGAAGTCCCAGTCCCAGTTCAAATGTAGATCTTTGTCATAGATATGCAGATTGTGCACTGTGCAAGTCTAGAAGCTCCCATCTGCATAGTATTTGTTGTACATTTGTATATTTTCCCAGAAGAAAATTTGACACATAATACTGAAGCATTTTCGAAAACTATAGTCTTCAAGTAGTCCTTTAGAAGAACAGTCTCGTGAAGTCTAGACATCGTGAGATATTAGGCACCTGGAGTTTAAATTAAAGGTGCTTCCTAATGTTTTACAAAACCAGAAGGGAACCATGTATGGATGGTTTTCTGTGAGTGTTGCCAGACAGAAAGTAACCTTCCTTTTGACTAATCTCAAACATACGAGAAACACCAGGATGGTGCCCAACATTATGTTTCTCTCAAAATCATATTTTGCCAGTCAGCCTCTCTTGGGCAATTGGGGAGGTTTCCATTTCCTAGCCTTCCTTTCATTGACGGTTTTTTTCTTGGTCCCTCTCTGGGAACTTCCTGGCAGACACCTTTGGGTTAAATAGGTGAAAGCTGTCTTTCTAAGCTTTGTCCTGGAATGGATCCAATATAGGGAAAGATTTATATCCCTGAGTTTCTTCAGGATTGAGCAATCAGTAAACAAACTCCCCACTTGCTAAGGTTCACAGTCCTCCTAGTGAGTCCCAGTGTACTTGGTTAAGCAACTAAATATAAAGCCTCCTTCTCCCCAAAATTAAATGGAATGGGGGAGACAGAATATTCTGGCATCTCACTGAAAGCTCATCTCCTTTCCCTTTCTCCTGACCTCTTACCTTTCTTGAATCCTATCCAGTGTTTCCTTCTAGCTCATTCTGCTCTGTTTGTACAGTCCACCCATTCCTACTAGCCAAGAGCTTCCTTATGCCCAGGAGTAAATGAGAAATTTACATCACTGATTTCATCAGTCCCTTAATATTGCAGCTAACATTTTGCTAGATTACTTCTGGGTGATGGTAGACAGAGCCTGGGTAATAATGCCCTGCAAGTGTAACATGTCTGTAATTAGACTGTCCTGTAATTAGAGAGCTGACAACTTAGCCACAGCTTGCCACTAGCCAGTGACACAGCAGGACCCAGGAAACACCATAGAGAAGGACATCTGCCTGCCAATTGAGAGGGAGCACCCTAAGGAAAGCCAAAATGAATAACACGATAACAGTAATATTAGCAAAAAAGCTATAGTGGACAGAAGACCATGTCTTCCTGTCAAAACCAAAGTTGGTGCCTTGAAAATAAAGGATCACAGACTTCCCTCCATCCTCCTGCTCCAGCAAACAATGAGTGACAGATCTTACTGTTTCACCAAGCTAAGGGTTTGGGTGATGGCTATGGAAAGAGTGACAGAGAAGTCCTATCTTCCAAGCAAAAAGGAGAGGTGGTTCAAAAGAGAAATCTTTAGGTACTGAAACCATTGTGGGTGCTGAAGGACTGCTTGGTCCTGAAGAGACAAAGGCAAGTTTATTAGAGACTCCCCAAGGAAGCAGCGGGGAGGGGCAAAAAGAGAAGGAGATCCAGTCTTCCTTTATGCTGTAATTAGGGATGCTTCCCAGACCAAATTTTTGTATTGTGGAAAACTTTTAAAAAAGATTCCTTCTCTTTTTAATCTTTAAATTATTGGTCTCTCACCTCACCTAGACCAGTGGTTCTAAATCTTCCTAATTTTGCAACTCTTTAATACAGTTCCTCATTCTGTGGTAACCCTCAACCATAAAATTATTTTTTGTTGCTACTTCTTAATTGTAATTGGGCTATTGTTTTGAATTATAAGGCAAATATCTGACTTACAACCCCAAAAGGGGCTGGGACTGGCAAGTTGAAAAGCACTGCTATAGAGTTTAAAAGAGACGGTCTTAGTGGTTTGGGAGGTAAAGAAGAACTAGACAGGATGAAATAAAGGTTTGTCCTGGGATGCCGAGAAGTCTATTCTAATAGAAAAACTTGTTCCACATTAGCTATGAAAGGGAAAGGGAGAAGTACAGGGTTGGGTGAGTGGAAGTGTACAGTCCAGAAAGGAAGCAGAGAGATAGAGAGGAGCATGGATGAGTCAAGATTGTATTTGAACTGAGCATGTATACTCCTCATTATTTATTCAATGCTCTATTTGCATGCATTGTGTTGGATATAATACATTTTTTCCTAAAACCTACTTGAATCTTTAAACAAAAGAAAGACTTCTTCCATGCGTCCTTTGGTTTGCGTCTTCACAGCATTATTTCTGGAGCATGAGCTTTCCTCCAGAACCTTTTCCCTAGTCCCCCATCATTCTCGAGGGCTGACCTCAGAACCCACTCACCCTCACCTCACCTTGCCCCATTTTCAGGAGCTTTGTTTCCAAGCTCCATCTGCTTCCTTTGATCACAATTTCCCCTCCCCATCCGTTATTTCCACCTTTCCTGTCTTCCTCATGTCCTCTGGCCATTGTGCCCAGTGGGTAGCCATGCTTCTCTGGTGCCAAGGACCAGCCTTGGCTTTAAGAGGGGTTCTGAGAAAAGGGTTGTCTGGGAGTAGCAAAAGAAATGACTCAAAGTCAAATCGAGGGTCCAAACTGGTGGCCAAAGTTCTGCAGAGATGGCTTTCAGACTCTCTCTCTCTCTCTCTCTCTCTCTCTCTCTCTCTCTCTTGATAGCTTCGTGCTATTCTAAAAACTCTCTAGTTGAGACAACTTTCTGCTAGTAAAATTTATAAAAAGCTATCTGGATAGCTGATGGGTTTTCTGACCAAGTCAGAAAACTGCTATAAAGAATTATTGGACCTTCTGACCAAGTCAGAAATCCTGTTTTTAAAAAAAGAAATCTTGAAGAGCTGTATTCACTCTTCAGAGATCTCCAGACAGCTCAACTCTGCCTAGAGAAAAATTCTAAAGAACTGCTATGACTTTCTGCTAGCTCTTCTCATGCAGACCAAAAGCCCAGATTTTTATTTACATATCAATTCCGTTATTGATCTCAGGTTCCTTTTCGATTATTTTATGAATCAGTATCCATTACCCTAGCCCTTTGATTCTTAGGAGACAGCAAACATATGTAACAGGGAGGGTATTCCTTTGAAGGAAAGAGACTAGCACTGTTCCCAAAAGATATGGACATTATTACATACACAAGCCTTATGACCATAGCAGCCATTGACACTGGTGGAGGATCACACTAAGGGCAGGGGTGCCTGTCCCAGGGGCAGGAACTATGTCACTCTGTCCCCACCAGTCCACACTGGGCTCAGCAGTGTGGAAAAAGCAGGGAATGAGAAATTCGAACGCTGCTGTGTGCGAGGACTGTTGCCTCAACTTTGCTTGCTCTGTGATCTCTGTCGAATCATGCAACATCTCAGGGCTTCATAGAGGTGTCGTAAATTGGACGTAATGATCCTCACCCTATGGTTTGTTGTACAGAGGTCTTTCTAAACAGGGCAGCTTGCACTCAAGGTGGGGGTCTCAAAGCCATGGTCCAGCTTATCCTCTAATTATTTACACTGTTGCCTTTCACAGTCTTTCACAGTCATTTCATAACTTTATCCTCTACCTACAACTCATACCTAATCCCCTAAACCAATTAGTGAGGCAATCATTGATTGGAGCAAAAAGAAAAAGAAAACAAAAAACAAAAAACAAAAGGAGAGAAGAGGTTCCATTATGTTATAAAATGCAAATTCGAAGGTCAGCATTACAGGCTGTTTCTAGAAAACAACGTCATCCAGGGTCAAGCCTCCAGCCCACTGCCACAAATCTCCATGTTTTGCCATTGCCTGGTTTCAAGAAAATAGCTACAGACTTAGAGAGATGACTCAGTGGATAGAAAGTACATGCTACACAAGTTTGCAGGCCAAGGTTTGAATCCCTAGGAACCTAAGAAACAGTTGGGCATGGTAGCAAACACATCTATAATTGTCAAATTACTAAAGAAGATGGCGGACAAGGCAGGAGATTCATAGACACTTCTGGGTGTGGGTTGCTAGCCTTGTGTATGCAGTGGAACAATGAGACCCTTTCTCAAAAGAAGATGTAGGACTGAATCCTGACTTCTACAGGCCGGCTATCTAAAGTGGAAGCCTGTATTCACATACAACACATATACCCTCCTAACCACCTCATACAAGTACATGAAGACCTCCATATACACATTAAATTAATAAATGAGTATAGAGTAAAATAACCTGAATTTTTTTCCTTTTTACGGTCTATTTTATTTATAATTGTGTGTGTTTGTGTGTGTGTGTGTGTGTGTGTGTGTGTGTGTGTGTGGTGGGTTTCAGTTGTGTGGAGGTGTCCTCAGAGGCAAAAGGTGTTGAGAATTCCTGGAGATGGAGCTACAGGTAATTGTGATTGATCTGATACGGTGATAGGAATGAAACTCTAGTCCTCTGGAACAGTGATATGGACTTTTCATTGAGGAGTCTTATCCAACAACCCATTAAAAGATTTTTAATACAAAAGGTAATAGAAATAGTTCAAGATTTGTTGGCCACATTTAGAGACAGGAAGCAGTGAGAGATGAGATTAATAATGTTAGGTCATCAATATAGGACTTTAAGAACTGAGGAAGAGGCTCTCTTTCCCCCATGAAGGAGAAGGCAGTCTTGTTGAAGAGGCAACATGAGTTTGCTCTATCCCTCAAAATAAAGATGTATCAGACAGATTTTTTTTCTGCACTGCTGCATGCATGTGTGTGTATGTGTGAATGCGTCTCTGTCTGTATAATGAATGGCACAATAAATATTAATCAAGTGAACTAATCAGTAAGGTATTAAATCAATACATGAAGGAGAGCTCAAAAACCTGGAATGAGTCGTTCCAAGTCAGCTAGTTTTGTACATGCATCTTACTTAAAGTTCACCATCCTAATAGTCTTCAGGACTGGGGCAATTTATCCATCAAGCAGAAGTGCTGCTATTCAAAGTGGTTTGATTAGTTTTTGTCTAGGCCCGGGCCAAAGTGCAGGAAGATTTTTTTTTAACAGCAGAAAGACAGCATAAAGGTGAAAGTGGAACTGAGAGGTTTAAAATGAGTCCAAAAATGCTAAAATGTCTCTCAGGCAAATAGTATGTTATGTCTTTCCTTCTTTCTTTCCTTCCTTCTTTCTTTTTTCTTTCAAAGAATTCAAAATACTATTGTGTGATATACCACAGTAAAGATTCGTATGTTCTGACAATCTGCATTTATAGGATCTTTAAAATGACCCCTTCCTCTTTTTCTTACTGTAGCTCATCACACTAGAGGAGATTAAGGAGGAAGGTAATAATTGTACTCCTCCATTAGCTAAATTTTGGTGTGTTCTAGAACATTGTGGGCAAGAGGGTAGGGATAAAGATAAAAGATGAATTAGATGAATTAACGAGCTTATTGAAAGATGCATGTACCAAATGTAGTTGTTAACCTCAAATAAAGTTCATCTGCTGGGGAGTTGCAATGGTCCTTTTCCCTTACCATATAGATACACAGCAGATTGGTAAAAGTTTCTGATCTTGAATGGGTTCCTTCTGGATTTCAATGCTACAGAAGCAGATGGGCTCCTTGACTATCTTGCCTCTCTTGGCCTTTTTCAGGAAGAGCCACTCCTGTGTTTCTATTGCATGGGAGTGGAATGGAAGTGGGGTGTGGCAGTGCAGTGTCCCCATAAATCATATAGATGAAGATGTGAACACTTCCAACTCCAGAAACTCTTGCTCCACACACATGAGTGCTGGAATTGTAGCTGTCCCCACCCCAGCACTTAGGGGATGGAATCTGAATCCTAGTACCTTGTTTATTGTTCTTTCTAAAGGTGTGTGTGTGTGTGTGTGTGTGTGTGTGTGTGTGTGTTCATTTATTCCTTGAGTTTTCATATATCACTCATACTGCAGGCATGTGGAAGTCATAGCACACCCTACAGGAGTGGGTTCTCCCCTTCCACATAAAGTCTCTGGATTGAACTTTGTTCATCTGATTTGTGCAGCAAGCTCCTTGATTATGCTGAGCCATCTCATTGGCCCACATTTAAATAATTTCAAGTCTGCTTTAAGGTAATTAAACATAAAGAGGAAAAATGGAATTGCACTTGTAAAAGGGAGCTATTTTTCTTCCATAAATCCATACATGTAAGTTCTCTACTTGGTGCTGGATATATCACACAGAAACAATGCTTCTCATAGCATAATAATCCTCATATTTAATAAGAATTATTGTCACCACTTAGCTTTTCTGGTCTCCCCCTTTTGTCATCCCTAAAATGGAATAATAATACCTTTCTTATCTAACTTACAGGGTGATTTCCAGGACTAATGAACAAAAGCATTTAGAAAAATCAAACCTTACAAATGTACAGTATGAGTCATATCCTTATTTAATACTAATAAAAATAATAATCTTTTAAAATGAACTTGTCTTGCCTTCCAATTTCTAGTCTTTCCTCCTACCTCTATGTAATACTAAGATAGGCAGAAAGATAAAAAAGAAGAAAAGAAGGGAGAGCAAGCATGAAAACTGGGGAGGGAAAATGCCTTCTTTCTTTCAATTGTTCACCTGAACTCTTCAAAATCCCTTTCTTTAGCCATTTACCGGACAGCTGGAGACACTGCTTCCTTATTGAGTGCCAAAGTCCTCTACAGAAGGTAAATTAACATTTGTACTAAGTACAACCTATTTAGTGGCCCAATACTGTCTCCCAAGCACCTTTCAAACTTTCAGACTCATAGCTTCAACTGGCACCAAATATCAACAGAGTGCTTTGCAGCCCATTGAAGTTATTATATGACAAATAATGCATTGGTTTTTTGTCCCCTAAAACCTCATCTCAGGGACATCCCCATTGGCCTGGGCTTCAGGTTCAATATTTAGTAGATTCTTTTATTCTGCCTTACTAGTTCTCATGCATTAATTATACTCAGTCCTGATAATTTTTGCCTCAATCCAATTCTGTATCATTTCTCCCCACCCTCTCATATGTGTGTGCACATGTATGTTCGAGTGTGTATAGTCTCATATTGTTGTGTTCCTATATGTGTATCAATGCTGATTACTCTCCTCCACCTTATTTGTTTAGGGCCTCTCTTTCTGTTTAACCTAGAGCTCAAAGTTCTGGCTAACCTAGCCGACCAGCCCGCTCCATTCCTGCCTTTGGGTGCTGGAATCACAAGTGAATTGTCACACCAACTTCTAAAATGTGAGCCATCACCCCAGTTCCAGTTCCATCCCTCCTGTTTCTGCTCTAGAGCCTCTCTTCTGACTTATTTCCAGTCCTTTCCCAACATTCACCAGAAGGATTTAATTAAACTGTGCACAAGACAAGACTTTTTTTTTTTTACTTTGAAATATTCCTTGACTCTCTATGACTAACACCATGGTTCAATTCTCAAAGGAGGTTCAGAGAAAGCTCACAAGGTTGTGTTAGTAGGATGGTCAAAGTGAAGGTCATTGGGTTAGGGTATCTATTATCCCTTCATGAAGGAGACTATCACTCCATATTTTCTTTCTCTTCAGAGTTCATGGAAGCTATTGCTTTGGGACCCATTTTTTCTGTGTAGAACTGGAAGTACAGTGAACCATAGTCTGTGTGTGTGTGTACATATATGTGTACATATGCATATGTATATGTATATAGCCTATGACCTATAGCATACTTGTTAAGCATCATCTGTCTCTCTTCCCTTCTTCCTGTAGAAGAAAGCCTCAGCCTACTTGCCTTCCTTGTACACCAAGGATTGCTTTCTCCCTTTGATTATCCTACTACATTATGCTGTGAATCATGAAGACCCACTCACCTTCATCTTGCATTTAGGGTGCCTACATGGACTGTGCCTTTTCAGGATCTAGTTACTACCTCCAGGGAGTCTTCCTTTGTTCCTGGATTGGCTCCTCTCTGACAACCATTATATACTAGTTCAGCTTTGAGACATTTTAGATGGTGGAGGGCAAAGGAGTCTGGATTCTGGTCCTTGATCTGCTGCTAACCATTTGTGACTAACAGTTGGTTTTATAACACACAGTTCATTGATTGGTTCCTTGATTTCCCCCAGTCCTCACTTTATGTAACATACATTGTAGTAGAGGAAACAGTAAGTCAAAACAAACTACAAAGATCCTCCAGTATGAAGTGCAGTGTAGAAAAGCAGAACAAAGATGGAGTTCCATGGCAAAGCACATTCTTAGCATGACTGTAGTCCTAGGTTCAATCCCAGCATCAAAAGAACACAAAAGTGCCTGAGAATGGAGTTTTTGTATTTGAATACCAAGTAGAAGTTTCCTGGAAGATACAACATACCCTATTTTGTATAGAGATAGGGGGAGGTATCAGGGTTACTAGTCAGTAGGTCATTGCAGTCATCTAGTCCAGGGACCATGGTGGTTTGTGTATGTGAATATGATCAAATTAGTGAGACATGCAAGATGTATAAATGTTTCAGATGTTTTGTTTTATTTTGTTGTGGCTTGTTTTATTTGATACAAGGTCTCCAGAGCCTGAGCTAGCTGTGCTGAAACTTGCAAGGTAAATCAGGTTGGCTTTGAACTTGAGGCAACATCCTCACTTTTGGCTCCCACATGTTCCTGAACTCTGTACACACAGGCATGTGCCATAAATAGATCAAGTTTGGGTCCATTTGAAAAGTAGATCTGAAAGACTCAGTCACTGGTCTGAGATGAGGTTTAATGGGGAAAAAAAATCAAAGTTGACTTCTGGATGTTGGAATGAAGCAGCTAGAAGGGCGGAGTGGGTGTTAGTGGTTGGAGATAGTAGGGTTCTAGTAATTCCTTTAAAGACACATAAAATTCAAGGTACATATTAGACTTTAGATCTAGGGATGTTTAAGAATGCCATGAGAGTTCTAAGCCAGAGCCATCACCACTTTAGATGGTATCAAAAATCACTAAAGCCATTAAGATCACCCAAAAAGGCCAGCAAAGACACTCAAGCAGAAGTACTGAAACTCCAGCAGGACAAAGGGATTTCGCTGAAGGAGATGGAAGTGTCAAGAGATTGCGTTAAAAGGCTGTGTGGCCAGGACTGTTGTTAAGTTGGTGGAGTGCTTGCTTAGTGTCCTAGTATTGTTCTTCTACTGGGGATAATAATACAACCCAAAGCATGAGAGAGGAAAGGGTTTGCTTCCACTAATGCTTCAAAGTCATAGTCCGTCACTGAGGGAAGTCAGGGCAGGAACTCAAGGCAGGAAACTGGGGCAGAATCTATGGAGGGATGCTGCTTACTGGCTCACTCACTAGGACTTGTGTTGAGCTAACTTATACAAATTAGGTCTGCCAGTCAAGGGTGGCAATACCCAAAGTGGGGGTAGCATCCCCACACCCCCCAAACTCTAGGCAATCCCTTAGTTGGGACTCCGTCCCAATTATTCTTGATTGACTAGCCAGGATGCCTAGCATGCAAGGAACGTCTGAATTGAAGTCCAGGCATTGCATAAACTGGTTATGGTGGCTCCTATTGTGACGAGCACTAGGGAAGTAGAGGTAGGTGCATCAGCAATCCAAGGTCCTCCTTTTTAATATTCTGCTCCGTTTTAATACCATGTACTAAGGCCAGCCTGGGACACATGAATTTCTGTCTCAAAATGAACAAATAAGACTATATAGAGAAGGGTTGGGGATTTAGCTCAGTGGTAGAGCGCTTGCCTAGCAACCCCAAGGCCCTGGGTTCGGTCCCCAGCTCCGAAAAAAAGAAAAAAAAAGAAGAAAAAAAAAAGACTATATAGAGAAGTGAATGTCACCTGAGTCTTTGATCTTAGCCATTCTGACTGGGGTGAAGTGGAATCTCAGAGTTGTTTTGATTTGCATTTCCCTGATGACTAAGGATGTTGGCCATTTCTTTAGGTGCTTCTCAGTTGTCCCAGTGGATGGAAACGCTAGGGTGGGGAGGTGGGTGTGGGTGGGCGGGTGGGGAACATGCTCAGAAGTGGATGGGGGTGGGGTGGGATGGGGGGGTTCCAGAGGGGAAACTGGGAAAGGGAATAACACTTAAAATGTAAATAAATAAAATATCCAATAGAAAAAGAGGGAAAAGAAGAAGTGAATGTGAAGTCACATGAAAATGATCCAGCATTTTAGGTAAACTGCAGACAAAGGAGGAAATGCCTCTTGAGGGCCTTGAGAAGGCCAGCGAATCAAGGATGACACCCTGGAAGGTTGGTGTGTCATGTGGATTTGCAAGGAGCAGACAGATAGCAGAGAGCTTGGACACAGAAGTATGGCAGAATTTAACATTTTACATGTTGCCCATGATTATACCACTTTGTTGAAAAACACCATGCACCAGTGAATTTGCTCATTTCTTTTCTCTCTAGCTTCTATATCCTATCTATCCACAGATCCTGTTTAGCCTGTTCCTTGGAGGTGGTGATCATATGCTACTTTCTTGTCTCATTCTTCTCTGTGCTCGCTCCACCTCTGTGTCATACTTGGATGATTAAATCTTGCTTTCAGGTCACTTTTGTGCCGCTACAACAGGTTCACTCAAGAGTGTAAGCCAACCTAGAAAGGTGACCTTGCCACATTGTGCTAAACTGTCCTCCTATAGTTCTTTATTCCATAGTGGGACCAGGCAGCTTTTGTGGCCTAAATATCCTGTATCTCCTGCAGGTCACCAAATCTCACTTCGTTCATCAGTGTGTTCCTCTCCTCTTTCATTATTATTGCTGTAACTTTTAATTTATAAATTTCCTTTATGAAAACACTTTTTTAGATTGTTTTCTTTTAGATGCATGAATGTTTAGCTTGTATGCATGTTTGTGCAGGGTATTAGTACTTAGTGCCTAAGGAAGTCAGAAGAGGGCTCTAGATCCCCTCAAACTAGAGTGATAGATGGTTGTGAGCCACTATGTAGGTGGTTTCTGGGAATCAAACCACGTTCTCTGCACAACCAGTGCTCTTAATCCCTGAGACATATCTCCAGATCCAATAATTAGTTTCGTTATCATATTTTCATACATATAAATCAACATTATCATTGCTCATTTTTCAAATTAATTGCTCCATTGCTCAACCCATCTTTCCTTGTTAAACTTTTCTTTCCCCAAATAGTTTTTCATTCTACTTTTATGTCATGTATATTTCATTATCCCTTTTTCTTTCGTTACCCATGCACCTCTTCCTCATAGTTCCTTTTCTATTTTCATCCCCACCCCAAATACTTACCTATACATATACATTTAAATTTAGGTTCTACGTAAAAGAGAAACCATGGTGGTTATTTTCCCAAGGCTGGCTTATTTCACTTAATGTACTTATTTCTAGTTCTGTTTATTTCCCTGAAGGTATAATTTTGTTCTTTTTAAAGCTAAATAACATCCCATCGTGTATATTCATGTACTCTGTTTTCTATATCTATTCTTTTATTTGATTAACAAAAACGATTTTTAAGATTTTATTTATTTTGATGTTATGTATGAGTGTTTGCCTGAATGTCTATTTGTGCATTGTTTGTATATAGGGCCCAAATATGCCAGAAGAGGGCAGCAGATCTCCCTGGTACTGGACTTCTATATGAATGCTGGGAACAGAACCCAGGTCTTTTGCAAAGAGCAGCAAATTTTCTTAACCACAAAATCATCTTTTCACCTCTTTCCTCTACACCCATTTGTTTTTGTTTTTTTAAGGATTTTAATGATTTTTTATTGTATTTTAGATTTTTTAAAATGTGTTTTGTTGGCCTGGTGCCCATAGAGGTCAGAAGAGATGTTGGATACTGTCTTAATAGGAGTTACTATTGTTGCAATAAAAACAGCAATTAAAAGCAACCTGGTTTAAAAATGGGCGATTGGTTATTTCATACTATTCTTCAAGGTAACAGTCCATCATGGGGGAAAGTCAAAGCAGGATCTCAAGCAGGGCAGTAACTTGGAAGCAGAAACTGAAGCAGATGCCATAGAGGAGTGTTGCTTACTGCCTTGTACTTCATAGGTTGTTTAACTTGCTTTTTTCTTTTTGTTTAGGTTTTATTTACTTTATTTTATGTGTATAAGTGTTTTGTCTGTATGTATGTCTGTGCAACATGTGCATGCAGTATCCTTAGAGGCTTGACGAGGTCCTGAGATCCCCTGGAATGGGTCTTAGAGAGGGTTCTGAGCCATCATATGGTTGCTGGGAATCAAACCAGGGTCCTTTGGAAGAACAGCTAGTGCTCTTAACCACTGAACCATCTGTTTACCATCTTCAGACTACGTTTTTATGGAACAACTCAGAATCACCTGCCCAGGGTTGGCAGCATACACAGTGGGTGGGCTGGTTTTGGCCACTACTTGCATGTTTTTAAATTTTAAATTGCAGTACTCTTTTTAGATTTCTTCTTAAAATTTATTTTATGTCTATGTGTATTTTGCCTGCATCTTTTGTCCATGTACCATGTGTGTGCAGTACCTGTGAAGGGCAGGAAGGGGCATTGGATCCTCTGGGTCATCAGTTGCAGACAGTTGTGACTTGATATGTGGATTTTGGGTCCTCTGGAAGAAGAGCCAGTACTTTTGATTGCTGAGCCATTTCTCCAGTCCCCCAAACACAGTACTCTGAAGATAAACATACTGACAGCCATCATAGTTTTCAAACATATCCCAATGTTCTTGCCTTAGGGCCTCTGTTCAGGTCATGTCCTTGTTGTTCCTTCTATATGGTGTGTTCTGCATCATGAACCTTGAATGGGAACAACTTCCTGTTCATACTGTCTGTGGTTTAATGCTACTTCCTTAGAGAACTCTTCTCTAACTACTGTATCTTAGGTAACCACCTTCTCACCCCCTTCTAATAAAACTGAATTTAATTCTTTGCCTGATCTATTTTTTTTCACTTGTAGCCATCTCTATTTTATTTCTCCTCCTCCTCCTCCTCCTCCTCCTCCTCCACCTCCTTCTTCTCCTTCTCCTCTTTTTTTTCCTCATTCTTATTACCTATTGTCTACCCGGGTCTTAGTAGTTACTCTTATGTTCCTGTGATGGCACATCATAATAAAGTCACTTATAAAGCAAAGCATTTAATTGGGGGATTCTTTAAGTTTCTAAAGGTGCCATTATGGTGGGGAAAATGGCAGCAGGCAGACAGGCATAGTATTAGAGCAGTAGCTGAGACCTTACATCCAAATCAGTAAGTTGGAGGCAAAGAGAATGAGACTAGTCCTAGTTTTGGATCTTAAGGCCTTAAATTACACCCTCAGGAACATACCTTCTCCAACAATGCCACATCTCCAAATTCTTCTTAAAATGATTTCACCAACTAGGATCCCAAAATTCAAATATATGAGGCTATGGGAGTCATTTTCATTCTCACTCAAACCACCACAAACCCTGCTTTCCCCATCCCCATCAGTAGATTATGTGAGCAAAAGCTTAAAGTTTTGCCTGTAGCAATCTGTGGTACATGGGAGGATCTCTACAAATAAATATTAAATGGGTGGATACATCTAGGCTCACAGTGGATTCCCAGGGCAGTGGTGAAGAAATTCCTCCCTCTTGCTTCTGAGAGGCCTCCAGGACACAATATATAATATGATCCTGGGCCCTGCGTGACTAGCCCCTTACCACTTTACATTGAATTTGTAGGCAATGATGGTCATCTTTGGTGAGTCCTACATAACTCCACTGTTCAACCAAGACAGTACACTCAAAAGAAGAAACTTTCTTTTAACAATACTGCCCAGGTTCAAGATGCTTATGGGAATATTTCTGGAGTTAGCAGCCATATACCTCAATTCCCATGAAGTCCAATGTCAAGTCATTTTAGTATGGTAAGGTGGTGTTATTATTTGTACTTTAGACATGGGGAAACTGAGTCTCAGTCAATTTACAGAACTTGGCACTGAATCTGATGGCTGGCTCTCTTATGTATCCAACAGAGCTTGACAGTATGTCTGTCAGAATGCTGGTTCTAAGTAAAACAAATTAAGCAGTTATTTTCATAAGGCTAAGAAAACGTTTCTGATGTGTAACTCTCTAAGATCTAGAAAGGCCTTTGAGTTTATTCAGGCTACAGCTGAATTTTCAGAAAATCACAGAGGTCCTCAAGATTCAACTCTGGGGCTTTTGTTTGTTTTAGGGAGATCTGTTTCATGCTAGACAAAGAAATCTCTCCTAGCTTCTCTGCTGCACACATCTGGCACAGAGAGACGGATGGGGCTAAGAGACCAGCCACTCAGCTCTCATCCTGGCTGCCAGGCTGGCTCAGAGGTATAAACTGGCTGTGTTAGCATGTTTCACAGGAGTTGGGAAACAAAGATGTGGGGAGGGGGCTTTGCTTTAGAAAATGCTATCAATCCATTAGAAAACATACCAGACAATTACTCTATTGGAGGAGAATAAAAGCCTGGAAAAGCCAGTCATTTCCCCTGGTGACTGTTGTGCTGTGGAGAGGAGGCATCTGTACCATTCATAATTGTAGTGTAGAAATTGGCACAGCAAGAAACCCCAATGCCAGCTGTTCCAGGTAGACCAGATGTCTTGAAGGGAGGCTTTCTCTACAAGTACACAAAATGCTTATTTCCTGTCACATTTACTGTTGAATAAATACCTATGTGATATTTGGAAGAGATTTATTAATTCAAAGCTGGGGATTGAACCCTGGGTCTTCTGCATGATAGACAGGTGCTCAACTCCTTAGCTCTACTCATAAATGATACACTAATTCTTCTTTAATTGGGTACTCCTTTAAAAAATGTTTTTTCAATTGTTCTGTTGTCATAAGCAACAACAATTCTTTTGTTTGAGACAGGACCTCATGTATCGCAGGCTCAACCCAAACTCTACATGTGGTCGAGGATGATTTTGAATCCCATATTCTCTTGCCTCCACCTTTCAAGTGAATTCTGGAGTTGTGGAGTTCCAGATATGTACTATTATGCCTGGTTTATTTGGAGTTGCTGATGGAAATCCAAGCCTTTTACACACTAGGCAAATACTTTACCAACTGAGCTACATTTTCCTCAGCCCATGAAAGGCATTACTTGATTTTCTCCTTATCCCATCAAAGAGTTGGTCTGCTGCCAATAGATGCTAAGCACATCCTCTGCCACCAGAGGTTGAAACAGAGGTGAAGGGAAGAAGTCAGTTTCCATTTTATTGTGGGCATTTTAGAAGGACTGAAAAGGAAAAAAAAATTAGCTGGAGAACAAGACAGGGTCTTCACAACTATCATTAGTGATCCAAAAGAGGACAGAGGGTATAAAGGAAAGAACACTGGTTGGGAGAGGTATAAAAATCAGCCATGATGTCACAGAGGCAACTATACTTACCTGGGATGTTTGACTGAGGATGCTCTGGTTGTGAATTTAAAGAGCATGTGGTTCATTAAACATTATGTATTAAGGTCTTTCTATATCTCAGTAACTAACTGTTCAAGGCATAAAATATAGCAGTAAAAAAAATCAAAACTCAAACAAAACCAAAGTGAGATCCCTGCCTTTGTGCAGCTTTCATGCCAGCAGAAGATTTAGAAAGCATCAATGAGAAAACTTATATAATGTGCTAGTGGGTTTTAAGTGCTCTGGCAACAGGAAAAACAAACAAAACATGAAACAATGATAGATACCTGGAGGTCAGAGTAAGAAGACCTTGCAATTTCAAGGATTTTTTTGTTTTCGTTATTGTTGCTATTTTCTTTCTTTCTTTCTCTTCTTTTTCTTTCTTTCTTTCTTTTTCTTTTCTTTCTTTCTTTCTTTTTTCTTTCTTTTCTTTCTTTTTCCTTTTTGTGGAAGTAGTATTTGTGTAGGATTGATAGCATGAAGAGCCAGCCATGCAAATCGATGGAAGAATATTCTAGGCTCATGGAGTAACCAGTGAAAAGGGGAGTAATTTAAGCTAAAAGCCTAAGGTTGAAAGGTGCATCTGGAAAATAGGAAGGAGACCAGTGTTGACAGAACAAGATAAGTGTCTGGGAGGATGTGGAGAGAAGGGAGAAATGGGGGATAGGGTCCCGACATCTAGCTATTTGTTAGTACTTCTTCTTCTTCTTTGACAAAGACTTTGGCTTACACAAAAATAGAGAGATTTTGCACAGTTCAGATATGTAATATTTCTGACCGATGTTGTGTGTGTGTGTGTGTGTGTGTGTGTGTGTGTGTGTGTGTTTCTAATCTGTCTTTGAGAATGCACTGGCATAAAAGGAACGGATTTCTCTTTTTCAGTATGTTGCCTTCTATGACAGGTTGCTATGAGATTCAAATACATAAGTGCTTTAAAAATTATAAAGCATACTCAAACTATAACCACCTTAATCAAACAATAGAGTATTCTAAAGCCAATGTCTTTTTGGCCTCCCGGGTTCCAGAAGTTCCAGAATTTACATTAAACTAGGCTGCATATAAGAAGCTAAAGGAAAAATTGCCCTGCCTATTCGAAAGAAAATCTGTAATTTATGCCTGAGTTTTATTTCATCTAGATTGTGCAGATTGTTACTGATTTTATGTTTAATTTGGAGAGAAATGCCTTAAAAATAACATGGAAGTCCTGGGTCTGAATACTGAAGACTTTAAATATAACAGCAGAAGCAGAAGTCTGGGAAGTTTAAACCTATTTCCTCTTCCTTAATCCCTTGGAGAAAGAGAGAGAGAGACACACGCACTGGCTAGCTGGAGCTTCCAAGCCAGAGCCTCCAATCTTTCGCGGGAGGCATTGGCTCTTTGCGGTGGCCCTGTCGCCAGGTGAAAGCTGTCTGCGGTGGGGGTACACACTCTAGTGAAGCCAGCTGACCTTCACCGACTCTAGGAGAAATTGCGAAGAGTCTGAGAGAAGACTCCCTTCAGACTCCCAGAGAAAGAAGAAAAAGGTGAAGCCCTGAGAGAAGCTTGAGCCTCAAGGAAAGATAGCAGTGAGTTAAGGAACAGGCGTGATTATCCAAGGTAATTATGTAAAAGAGAAGAAAGAGCCTAGGAGTTCTAAATGGCTGCAACTTGGAGTTTACTCTGTCTAAGGTGAGTGTTCAATGTTTGGTTTCTGCTTCTCCGGCAAGGTTTCTCTCCCCCTCCCCTTTCCGGTTTTTGCCCACCCTCAATTTGAAAAGGCAGCTTGCTCCGCCCGCCAGACCTTACCAGCAACCCTTCTCTTCCCCGTTATCCTCAGCCCCTCCTAATTAGCACTGCACCCCGCCCCCACCCCAGCTCCTGGGACCCTGAGTTCTCTTTTCCTCTAGTAAGGAGTAGCTGGGTTTATCCCTGCACCCCGCAAATGCATCCTGTGCTTATTTCACCGACGCTGCTGTGGTGCTGCTGTCCAAAGAACACACCTTTCGAGCAAGCCCAACAGCCAGGTCTCGCTCCAGTGGTTCAGGGAAAGCAGAGGGAACTCTTGAGCTCTCCAAACTGAACCCACTCCGCTGGGTATCTTCCTTCCCTTGCCCTGACAAATGATCCCGTCTTGATCGTCCTCGCTCCTTCCCGATCCCGAGTTCTGTTTACAGAAGCCCAGGGCCGCCTGCCGTTACATTGCTCTCCCTATGGTTTTTGGAGGCTGGAGGTAGTGTGTCGCGGTCCTGCAGCACACTAAGGACTGTTGGAGCAGATCTGAAGGATCTGAGGCTCCGGGAGCAGGGTGATAGAGTGCCCCCCCCCCTGGGCGATTGGGGGTAGGGAGGCGAGAAAGGGACTCGGCTTGGGGAAGGAGGCTGGGAGGCAGCTGCAGTGCTGTGAGGGGTGCGTGCGCGTGTGCCAAGCTTGCCCGCCGCCTCCTGGTTCAGTCTGCGATCTTTGGTGCGTGGGACACTGGGCCCCAAGGACTGGGAAGCAGGAGCAGCGACCCTCACCCTAGCCTCTGGTCCTCAGGGCTCCAGGCGGTCCTCAGAGCCAAAGCTCTCAGGGCGGGGCGCAGGACCCGGGCCGCGCTCCCCGCCCCCGCTCCATTTGCCCAGACTGGCTCCTTCTCCATTGAGTTTTCCCGAAGCGGGCGCCCATCAATGGTCCTGCTTGGGGATGCACACGCAGCTCACGGCCGGAGGGGGGTAGCAGCCGCCGCCTCCAGGTACTGGCCCTCCTGGGTCTCCGCCACCACCCGCTGCTGCCACTCAAGCCCCAGGCGCACTGAGGTCCTGGCCATGGGGCTGCTGAGGCTGCCTTTCCTGGCGTGAGAAGGGGCAACGGAGCCTCCAGGCTCTGGGGTCCCCAAGCTGCCTACATGGATGTCTTCAGCTTTGTGAAGATTGCAAAGCTCTCCAGGTAGGGACCGCGCGGGTTTTCTTTGCACCTAGGGCTGCCGCAGAAACTTGGTGCCTTATTTTTCTGGGGGTTGGAAAGAGCAAAAGCTTAAAAAGAGCATCCAGGCTTAAGGTAGGACCAAAAGCAAAGGACCCGAGGCTGCTGCCTTCAACTTATTTCTCCCTTTCTGATGGGGCTTTACAGCTACAAGCATAGAACAGAACGCGCGCGCATACACACACACACACACACACACACACACACACACACACACACACACACACACACACACACACACCCCAGATATTGAGGACATCTTGTTTTCCCTCAGAAAAAAAGCCCCAGTGGCGACTAGGGGTCACACTATATGTTAAAGGCCAAGAGAGGATGGTTGAGATCGATTTTACTAGGGAAAGCCAGAAGTATTTCAAGCTTGGTTACTTGATTTCCAAATAGCAAGGACGCAAAGCCCCCTTTCCCACCCCTAAATTAGACCTCCATGCCCTGGAAAAGTCAGTTTGGAGGTTGACCCGGATGTTTCCAGCAGCGACCCAGATGGCAAAGTCATGGAGGTAGAAGAGAAAGGCTTTCAGCCATTCTTTGAGTAACTGGAAATCTAAAGCTAAAGATTTAGAAATTTGCTAAGTAGCTGTGTTATGATTAAAACTGAAGCCGAATCATCAAAATCAGGATGATTTTTTTCCCCAGCAGTGTTGATGAGAATAGTTAGTAGCATTGCCACTTTGGGGCTACCAAAGTAGTAAACTGGTCAGAGTATTCATCTATTCCCTTCCCTGCTGTGCTTCCAAAACCTTCTTTGAACCCAACAAGTCATGTCGTGTGCTTGAGGCAAAACAGAGAGGTGTTGGAAAACTCAGCCTTACTACTTCCTTACAAGACTCAGGCAGACCCTGTGCCCTGGAGGTCTAAGGTGAGATAGGCACTTTTTTCTTTCAGTATGGGAAGTATCATGCTCTACTGTCCTTTATTCTATCAGATAAGAGTGAAATGTGTTGATTGCATCAAAAACGGATGAACAATCTCAAAAACCCGAGGCAGAAAAATATGTTGACTTGGTTTGCCCAGTCCTATCAGAGGCACTCACAGCCCTCAGGTTTGGATATTGCCAACAACCGCAGCTCTTTGTTTTCCCTGCCCATCCCGAAATGCCCTCAATCATATAGGTTAATCTTCACATCAGGCATAGATTACTCTAGGGAAAGGATCCCTATGTAACATACTCTGGGAAGATTGATACTAGGGTGGTAGATAAATGTGTCGTAACAGCCACCCAGGAAGGTCCCTGCAGATCACAGGGACAATGTGTGAAGCAGTCAGTGGCTATAGGTGACAGATTATTTGGTTTCTTGCTGATTATTTCAAAGGGCCATGGCTTCACACCACTGTCCTATTAACTTCCTGCATGCTTCTGCCCATGTCTGGAAAAATAAACAGCTAGCAAATAAGAACCGTGTTCAGGAAAGAGCTAAAGGGCCAATTCTGGGATGTTGGGATGCCCTCTGTGATAGATGGAACTGGGACACAGGGAGAGAAAAGTTCAGTGGTATGGACAAAAGTAACAGTGAGAATTTTTGGTGGCCTCCTGCTAAAAGCAGCAGGATTTACAAAACAACCAGAGTCTTCACATAGTCCTTAAACTTTGGATCCCTGGAGAAGTCACTATTGTAGATCAACAAAAAGAAATATTGTATCTATTTTGGCTAGTCCGAGGTTTTTTTCTTAAAAACCCAGGCCAGGCTGCTGTGTGTGTGTGTGTGTGTGTGTGTGTGTGTGTGTGTGTGTGTGTGTGTGTGTGTGTGTGTGTGTGTCTGTGTGTCTGTGTGTGTTTGTGTCTGTGTGTGTCTGTGTGTGTGTCTGTGTGTGTGTCTGTGTGGGGGGGCAGGCAAGGGGCAGAATCTTTTTTTAAAGAAGAGTTGAAAATTCGGTAAATGAATATAAATGTTATTTTCTGTCCTTATGTCATCCACTAGCATTTTGTACTAAAGGGAGAAAGTGCTTATATTCTGAACCAATGTGCCCACTGAGAAACCTTTCAGCCTACCGGACTTTTCATTATCCCCAATGTGAGCTCCAGGATGGCACTCAAGGTAGAACAGGGATGGCTTTAGGGGTCCTCTGACTGTTTGCTTCTGCCCTTGAAAGAAGACTTGTGTGTGTATGTTAAACACTGTTAGAAAAATCAAGTATAAAAGTGCTTACACGGCAGGATTTCTCTGATTTCAGGGTGAATAATCTTCCTAAAGGATTTAACTTTGATCAGCTTGGTGGCTTGAATGCTTCAAATTCTCCTGACTTACAGGCAAACACATGTAGCTGCCCTGGGTTTGATTCTGAGCCCTTTCTTTGGTTCTTAGGAACTTCAATTTTGAAATGTTGATTCAGAAAGCATTTGTTGTAACTGTTAAGTGTCTGAATTTGTGAGTAAAAACAGTGGTCATTAAAGAGCATCCAAAGACAATATTAATCTATGCTGGAATCAATAAGCCAAGTGCTTTGACTTTCCGAGCCACCTACATTTAACTATTCATAATCTGATTTGGTGCCTTTTTATCATATAAAAATTCTGATTTTCTAATTGTCCCTCAAGAACCCAGTGCCATCGTAGCATTGCCACTTAAAATAAATACTGGCAATCTAGATTAGCTAGCAAGTGGTGGTGACCCTTTAAGCCATCTGTGTGAGTTATGACCCTGGATTGGATTCGTTGTGTGTGACACTGTGTCATAGTTCTGACTGAAGATGTTTTTTGTATTCTAATTTTCTGATTATTAAACTGCTTGATAGTTTACATGCAGTTTTACATTGCTGTTTCCTTGGTAACAGTTATATATCATTTTTCCCATCCTTGTAGATGAGAGCATTACAGACGATTTCTTTATAACCCAGTAATATTATAAAAATAGGCATATATTTTTATTGTTACTGCTCTTGCTGTTGACTATTTCATTTGTAAAGCAGATGCACTCTGTCAAATGTTTATAGAAGAACACAGTTCCGTAGACAAACATATGATTATGCTGCTTCTGCCTGAGGGGTGAGTTGAAACCCCAAATTCATAGGGGTTTTACTAAACTGAGCAATGCATTCATGAATTGAGTGACCAACTTCAATTCTATTCGATGGTAGGGTCCCAAGTATTGATGAGAAGAGTCTTCATTATGGTAGTAAGAAAATTCAGAGCAAGCTATATACTACATCTTTAAATTGTTTCTGGCATTATTTTCTTTTATCAGTATTATTATTTTGGTCTATACCAGTGAATAAAGTCTGTCATAATAAAGTGGCAATTTTGTTACTTATATCTTACTTTGCAAGAGTGAAATGCTTTAATTTGTAGTTTTCTTAGATTTTGATAGAAAACCCACTTAGATACAATAAAACTTTTATTGTTTCCCTTTATAATATCCAGAATTAACCATTCCTCGGGGAAGAAGGGAGGTAAAGAGGAAAGCAAAAGAGTAGAAGACTTGGCTCCCCACCCAAGTAATTCTGGTAACAGTGCTGATAATAGTTTAGCTCTAAGGACGAGCAGTGAAAGACCCCCAAAGACTCTGGATTTGAAATTTATTAAAGATGCTGCTTCCTCATCTTCTGAGTCCTTTCTGGTTCTGCTGACTTCTGTGGCTGTCAGGAGGCGAAATGATGAAGAGTTTCATAACAGAACTAGATTCCTTGTTTTAGGAATATTTAACTTTTTTCCCCTGGGGCTGCTGGCGTGCAGTGCACAAGTCTAGTCACTCAGCTTTTTAGGAAGAAGGCACATAGCTCTTTGTGCTCTGCCATTTCATCTCTCTCTCTCTCTCTCTCTCTCTCTCTCTCTCTCTCTCTCTCTCTCATAGGTTGTAGTGACGATGAAAGGATGAAAGTTACTTATACTTTAAAGGCATGGCCTGGAAATTCTCACTTTCTGTTCACAGCTCTTGCAGCAACCTGGTCATTCTCTCCTAGTCTCCCTCTCCCCATCTCCCTCTCCCCTCCCTCCCTTTTCCCTCCCCATCTCCCCTCCCTCCCCCCCCATCTCCCCTCCTTCTCCCTCCCCTCGCCCTATCCTTCCCATCTCCCTCTCCCTCTCCTCCCCCTCTCTCCCTCTCTCTTCCATCTCCCTCTCCCTCTCCCTCTCTTTCTCCCTCCTTCCCTCCTTTTCCTCTCTCCTCTCTCCCTCTCTCTTTCCATCTCCCTTTCCTCTCCCCTCTTTCTCTCTCCTCCCACTCCCTCCCTCTCCCTCACACACACACACACACACACACACACACACACACACACACACACATACACACACACAGAGAGAGAGAGAGAGAGAGAGAGAGAGAGAGAGAGAGAGAGAGAGAGAGAGAGAGAGTTCATGGTAGCTTAACATTATTAGTGGATAAGAAATTGATTCACATGTTGTGTTTTGTTTTCCTTTTGCTGTGCTAGAGATGGAGTAAAAGACCCTGTGCATGCTCCCACTGAGCAATAATTCTAACCTCTAGAAATGAACATCTTGGAGAAACCATATTGAAAACACTCATTTTGTTCTTAACATTAAAGGACCAAAAAATGAGGCTTTAAAAAAGATTGTTGTAACATACATACAGTCCTGGAATGTATCACCATCACATATCATTAAATGGTGCTGTTGTTGTTGTTATTTGATTGTTTGTTTCTTTCTGTAACAGGGTTTCACTGTGTAACTCAGACTAACCTGGAACTCTTTATATAGACTATGCTAGTCTGGAACTCACAGAGATCTAGCTGCTTTTGCCTCTCAACTTCTGAGATGAAAGGCATATGCCACATTCTCTTCTACTTTCTTTTTGTTTTTATTGAAGGCAGGGCACTTATAGTTAAAGCTGTCCTCAAACATATTATGTAGTTGAGGATGACATTGGAACTTCAGATGCTTTCCTCTTCTCAGTGTTGAGATTGCTGTGATAAGATGATTCATGTTGCACCGGGGACCAAACTAAGGAATCCATGCACACATACATCTACTCTACCAACTTAGCTCCATTTCCAGCCCCACAAGATGATTTTGAACCTCATCATATTGAATTGACAATGATGAGGTTAAACCAGCAGGTTAGAAAACTGATTTAAATGCCAAGTCTAGCTTGCTGTTAGGACACAGTCTGTGAGCTAAGAACGAATTTGTTATTTTTAAATGGTTTAACAAAAGAAAAGAAAAATATGAAATTGAAATTCTGGTGTCTATAAATAAAGTTTTATTGGAACACAGCCATGCCCATTCATTTTATATCGTCTATGCCTAAATTTGCTGTACAACAGCAAAGTTGAAAACATGCCATGGAAACACTGTCTCCCAAAGCTTAAAATGCTTACTGTCTCTTACAGACAAGTTTTCTTCTTTCATTCATTTTTCTTTTCTCTTTTAAAATTTGTCTTACTTGTTTTTTTCAGAATTTTATACAATTATTTTCATTATATTTACCCTTTCACCCAACTCCTCTAAGGAAAAGGGGAAGTATCCTTTTCCTGCCCACCCAACTTTGTGTCTTTTTTTTAACCCATCAAATCTGCCCATATATTCATGGATATGCTGCCTCCTACTACAGCATCCTTGACCTACCAAAGACAACACTCTTAAAGAAAACTGACTTTTCTATTGTCAACAACTACATATAGCTCCTGGGCTAGGATGTCTACCTGTCTCCTCTATGGTGAGACCTTTTCTGGCATGAGGGTACTTGGGACCTGTATATGTTGTCACAATATGTATATTATACACAATATGTATGTTATGTCAAAATGCACTATATGTATAGCTACCCTGTTGTGTCTGGAAAGCATTGTTTCCTTGTAGTCATCTCTGGTTCTGGAAGTGATTTGTCTCCTCTTCCACAATGATCGCTGAGCTGTGAGGAAGGTCTTTATAGTATAGATGTCTCATTTAGGACTTTATTCCCTGTACTTTGGTCAGTTGTGGGCTTTGTGTTGATCACCATCTAATTTCTTCTATTTCTTTCTGACTTGTACATAACTATTTACAAAATGGCCACCAACAGTGTGCACCCAACAACCCACAACCCACTCTGCTTCTTGGGGCCTTAGCATTTACACACACCAAAACTCCAAATACCACACACTTGCAAGAGCTATGTGTAGCTGGCAAAATCACACCCCTGCTAGATTAGAAGCCAAATCATAGTCAGCCATTGTGGGCCATCTGATGCGGCCTCATATCCCACACTCGGAATTAAAGTGAAAACATTAATTTATAATATTTACATGTGTGTACGTTTTTAAGAAACGAAAATGCCAAAATTGTCACTATGTACAGTCAGTAAACCCCAGCTCTTGCAGCTTTTCCTGTTTTTCGTTCTATGTCACTGTTTGGACATATGTAGGCACATGTGCTCACATGCCAGATAAAATATTAACTACTCAAATTCAATAATGTATTCAAAATTAATCGAAAAAATTATTTTTATTAAAATTTAAGATACTCCCTACTTTAGCTGTTTGAACCTGGTCCTCATAAGTGCCTGGGAACAAAGGGGTTGTGCCTGGGAACATTAATCATGCAGGTCCTTTGGCTACTCAATTTGCCTGTTTTCTTTGTACTAGAGAATTACAGAGTGTTGCTGGCCTTTCAGAGGCTATTAAACTTACACTTCAACTTGGATGAAAATGAGTGGCAATAATACTGGGAAAACTTCCCCTAGCATGTGCCAGTGAACTGGTGATGGACTGAACCTGAACGGGAGAGCGCTAGGATTTCCTTACAGTACACTTGAGCCATCCGATCCTAATGGCAACTGACCTTCATTAATCTGTTTCCATGGGAAACATTAGATAAGTGGATTTTGTTGTAGGCAGAGGAATCCAGGTAAGCTGGATCAGCCTGGAATTGAGTTGAACTTTACTTTTGGAGAATTTCAGAGGGGGAGGGGAGAGAGAGAGAGAGAGAGAGAGAGAGAGAGAGAGAGAGAGAGAGAGCCTTAAAATTAAAACCATTTTTATATCACTTAGTGTGGCTCCCTTCTTCAGCAATTAGGGTCATTATGCACTTAGGCTCTGTGAGTTATCTTCAAGAAATCTAAGCCTTGGTTTTAGATAACAAAGTTAACATTGCCATTTTTTTCCTAGCAAAGATAAAAGAAGGATTTCCTACCAGAGCTGTTACATTTTCACCTAGGGTCTACATATTTGGCATGTGGTAAATACTCTGTACTGAAATAATGAATGAATTTATATATAATCCATTATAATTCAAGTTGCAAATCAATGGTCATATATGTTTAGCTGAACAAAGACCACAACTGGTGTTTCTTGAATGCAAATAAGTGCAAATATTGAGGTGTTAAAAAAATATCCTGAGGCCTGAGAGAATGCTCAATGGTTAAGAACAGTGGATGTTCTTCCAGAGTCCCTGGGTTCAATTCCTGACGTGGTTGCTCACAATCAGTATCGCGGAACCCAAAAGACTCTTCTGGTATCTTCAGGCACAAGGCATGCATGTGGTGGACAGGCATATACACAAACAAAATATTTACATATAAAAATAAGTAAGTAAATCTCTACGATAAAATAAATGGCTTAGGTCTTAGAGCGCAAATTTTCATTTCTATTTAGAAACATGAAGCCTATTTTTCTCCAGTGTGATTGATGACTAAAGTGTCATCAACTGAGACCTGGGAAAAGCTGTTGTCATCTCAATAAGCAAAGTTATAATTGCAGTGAAACGAATTTTTATAGGTGTCTGTTGTAAGAAGTCACTGATGAGTGATGGGAAAAATAATTTCTATGAAAGAAACATTTTTAAAGTTTGAAGAAGGAAATTATAGTGACCATTTATTAAAGAATTGTGTTGTATATGAGATCTTCATAGGAGAAAATATAACATGATAGATATGCTCCAAATTAGTGTTGAAATTTGCCTACTGAATGTAAAAATACTCACAGTTTAATGTTCAAGGACATTTTTGTGAGCATACAGCTAAGTTGATTCAAAGTATTTCTGCCTGTTTTACCTTAGGTCAAATGTGTAACCATGCTGGTTTCCCAAGACCTCTTGGAATGGAATGCTTTTCTCTTTTGCATTGTATGGTTCACTCTACCACTCTTGACCCTGGTACAGTAGCAATTAGTGTTGAGTTCCTTCTGGGATTAGTCTGTCCCAAGCCAGTCACTTATGTAAATGAATTGTGGCTCAGGGTAATGCTTTCATCTCTAGTACAGGGCCCAAGTTGACAAACAAAAGACCACTTAATTTGTTTACCAGGACTTTTTTGGTATTTATTATATTTTGACTACCAGTTTTACTGAGTCACAGCTTGGCCACCTGACTTTTTCACAAGTATGATTTTTTAATGTTCTTTCTCTGCCCAGTGTGTCAGTTCCCTTTAGAGATAGAGCCATGTGCTTGATGATAATGTATTTGACTAAGGAGAAGGAACATCAATATCTTCCGTAGGATCAGTCTTACAGGACTTTTCTCTAGTAGTCCTTAGCTCTTAATTCTGTGAAGTGATGGGGTACGGAAACTACTCATATAGTCATTGAGGAAACGTGGAAGATACAAGCTTTCTAATTCTCAGTATACAGTCCTGTATAGGACTATCAAGTCCTTGGGGGAGAGATACGTATGACAAGGTAGAAGGATTTTAAGGGTTATAGTTTGTATTAAATTCCTTTATCTGCCTACTCATTTTCAAGTGTCCAGAGGTCTAGCATATATAATTTTGTGGGAAGTTGTGAAATTTAGTTTAGTTGTATACTCTGTCATTTCTAGACATTCTGGTCCTTGATTTTTTTCCTAACATTTTTTGAAAAGGGATCTCAAGTATCTGAGATTCACTATAGAGAGCAGAAGATGACATTGAATTTCTATTGCTCCTGCCTAGACTGTGTGAGTGCTGGAATTACAGCCATGAGTCCCTTTGCCTGGCTTACGCACTTCTAGAGCTGGAACCCAGGGCTTCGTGCATTCCAGGCATGCACTCTACCAACTGAGTAAGCTATATCACTAGTCTCCTCATAACACTAATTCAATGTGTGGAGTATTGCATTGTTTTTCTAATCCTTTTTTATTCATTGTGATAGGAACATACTATATAACCTTCACTGGCTCAAACTACAGAGATCTACCTATTTCTATCTCCTAAGTTCTGGGATTAAAGTTTTGGGCCATCACACTTGACTCTACTTTTTTAAACATTTTTTTATTATTATTTTTTATTAACTTGAGTATTTCTTATTTACATTTGAATGTTATTCCCTTCCCGGTTTCGGGCAAACATCCCCTAATCCCTCCTCCCATTCCTTATGGGTGTTCCCCTCCCACCCTCCCGCCCATTGCCGCCTCCCCCAACAATCACGTTCACTGGGGTTCAGTCTTAGCAGGACCAAGGGCTTTCACTTACACTGGTGCTCTTACTAGGATATTCATTGCTACCTATGAGGTTGGAGTCCAGCGTCAGTCCATGTATAGTCTTTAGGTAGTGGCTTTAGTCCTGGAAGCTCTGGTTGCTTGGCATTGTTGTACATATGGGGTCTCGAGCCCCTTCAAGCTCTTCCAGTTCTTTCTCTGATTCCTTCAGCAGGGGTCCTATTCTCAGTTCAGTGGTTTTTGCTGCTGGCATTCGCCTCTGTATTTGCTGTATTCTGGCTGTGTCTCTCAGGATCGATCTACATCCGCTCCTGTCGGCCTGCACTTATTTGCTTCATCCATCTTGTCTAATTGGGTGGCTGTATATGTATGGGCCACATGTGGGGCAGGCTCTGAATGGGTGTTCCTTCTGTCTCTGTTTTAATCTTTGCTTCTCTATTCCCTGCCAAGGGTATTCTTGTTCCCCCTTTTAAAGAAGGAGTGAAGCATTCACATTTTGATCATCCGTCTTGAGTTTCATGTGTTCTATGCATCTAGGATAATTCAAGCATTTGGGCTAATAGCCACTTATCAATGAGTGCATACCTTGCGTGTTTTTCTGTGATTGGGTTACCTCACTCAGGATGATATTTTCCAGTTCCAACCATTTGCCTATGCATTTCATAAAGGCATTGTTTTTGATAGCTGAGTAATATTCCATTGTGTAGATGTACCACATTTTCTGTATCCATTCCTCTGTTGAAGGGCATCTGGGTTCTTTCCAGCTTCTGGCTATTATAAATAAGGCTGCTATGTACATAGTGGAGCACGTGTCTTTTTTATATGTTGGGGCACCTTGTGGGTATATGCCCAAGAGAGGTATAGCTGGATCCTCAGGTAGTTCAATGTCCAATTTTCTGAGGAACCTCCAGACTAATTTCCAGAATGGTTGTACCAGTCTGCAATCCCACCAACAATGGAGGAGTGCTCCTCTTTCTCCACATCCTCGCCTGCATTTGTTGTCACCTGAGTTTTTGATCTTAGCCATTCTGACTGGTGTGAGGTGAAATCTCAGGGTTGTTTTGGTTTGCATTTCCCTGATGACTAAAGATGTTGAACATTTCTTTAGGTGTTTCTCAGCCATTTGGCATTCCTCAGCTGTGAATTCTTTGTTTAGTTCTGAACCCCATTTTTTAATAGGGTTATTTGTCTCCCTGCGGTCTACCTTCTTGAGTTCTTTGTATATTTTGGATATAAGGCCTCTATCTGTTGTAGGATTGGTAAAGATCTTTTCCCAATCTGTTGGTTGCCATTTTGTCCTAGCCACAGTGTCCTTTGCCTTACAGAAGATTTGCAGTTTTATGAGATCCCATTTGTCGATTCTTGATCTTAGAGCATAAGCCATTGGTGTTTTGTTCAGGACAGAACAATTTGCAAATTCATCTGGAATAACAAAAAACCCAGGATAGCTAAAACTATTCTCAACAATAAAAGGACTTCAGGGGGAATCACTATCCCTGAACTCAAGCAATATTACAGAGCAATAGTGATAAAAACTGCATGGTATTGGTACAGAGACAGACAGATAGACCAATGGAACAGAATCAAAGACCCAGAAATGAACCCACACACCTATGGGCACCTGATTTTTGACAAAGGAGCCAAAACTATTCAATGGAAAAAAGATAGCATTTTCAGCAAATGGTGCTGGTTCAACTGGAGGTCAACATGTAGAAGAATGCAAATCGATCCATGCTTATCACCCTGTACAAAGCTTAAGTCCAAGTGGATCAAGGACCTCCACATCAAACCAGATACATTCAAACTAATAGAAGAAAAACTAGGGCAGCATCTCGAACACTTGACTCTTCTTACCATCTCCTGAATTCAAGCTTTTCTATGTGGCACTGAAGTTTCTCTAAGTTGCACTAAGCAGTATATTTACTGATCCATTGGACTGGGTTTGGTCCAGTTCTTTCTTTGGTCAAATGGAAGTTGGATAGGAACCACAGAATGTCCATTTTAGTAGAAGTAGAATGTCCATTTTTGTTTCTTTTAAAATGTTTATTGTTAAAAATATTTATTTTTATGATAATGATGATGATGATGATAATGGTGATGGTTTTGTGTGTGTGTGTGTGTGTGTGTGTGTGCGCGCGTGCGCGCGTGCGTGACCGAATGTATATGGAGGTTGTACTAGCTGGTTTTGTGTGTCAAATTTTGAAATTTTAGTATGTAAAGACTGTGGGACATTAAAGTTATGTAGATCTTGGGGATGAATAAGAAAGTAAGGGTCGAGGCTTAATAGTAATGTGTTTGTGTGTCAAGTTGACAAAGGGGTCAATTAGACTGGCTGGTTTTATGTGTCAACTTGACACAAGCCAGAATTATCACAGAGAAAGGAGCCTCCCTTGAGGAAATGCCTCCATGAAATCCAGCTGTAAGGCATTTTCTCAATTAGTGATCAAGTGTAGAGGGCCTATTTTGGGTGGTGCCATCCCTGGGTTGGTAGTCTTGGGTTCTATAAGAAAGCAAACTGAGCAAGTTAGAGGAAGCAAGCCAGTAAGTAACAACCCTCCATGGCCTCTGCATCAACTCCTGCTTCCTGACCTGCTTGAGTCCTGACTTACTTTGGTGATGAACTTTTGTTTTCTCATGGACTTCCTTTTGTGCAGAAATAGAAACCCTGACTAACACAGATGTCATAGGACAATTTTGTGGCTTTTATTCTCTCCTTTCACTTTTATATCAGTTCTGGGCATTAAACTCAGGTCACCATGTGTTGTGGTTTGAATAAGAATGGCTGCTCTGGGCTCATCTATTCAAATAGTTGGTCTCTAGATGGGGAAACTATTTGCTAGGATCAGGAGATGTGGTCATGTTGGAAGAGGTGTTTTACTAGATGTACGGGTTTGAAGTTTCAAAGTCCCATTTTCCCCTAGTATCTCCCCCTGACTCTTATTTGCAGATAAGGATGTAAGCTCTCTGATACTGCTCCAACGCTAGTCTGCCTGCCTGCTGCCATGTTCCTGATCATGCTGTTTATAGATTCATCCTCTGATCAGTAAACCTCCAACTGAATGTGTTTTTTCATAAGTTGGCTTGTTCCTGGTGTTTCTTCAAAGAAGTAGAAAAGTAACCAAGACACTGTGGTTTCATGGCAAGTACTTTACACACTGACCCTTTGCCAGGCCCGTTGACTCTTTATTGCTTGTAATAGGAAGAACTTCTTGGCTTGGTTTGACCTGTTCATCCCAGAAGACAGACTCCTATTTAGTAGTACTATCTGGAAAATCTGGAAGCATGAGAACAAATGGTTTTTTTTCTATAATGCTATGGATGTGGCTTCATGATGGTAGTGGTTGTCCAAGATTAATGACAATATGAATGAGTCATAGTTTGGGTGGCGTTTCATTTATGAGCTCTTTGAGAGTAAGGCCCCTCTGTATGGAACCTCCTTGGTTCATAGTATTTGGTAACATAAATGAATTAAGGTAAAGCCATACTATGTCCCTATACTTTGAAACATTGATGATCAGAGATATTCCTGCTTTAGGACTTCATTCAACATATTAGACTCTTAAAATAATTGTATCTTTATTGTACTCATTGAACACTGGTCTAAGAGCCACTGTTTAAGCCTACAGCTTAGGACCCAGCTCAACATCTGGTCTCTCTGTCATCCTTGTTCTTGCTTTTCCCCTTCTCTCTAGTCTTGACAATTCTATTATAAACCATTTTATATTTATCGCCAAAAGAAAGTCTATGTCATTCTTATACAATACTTGAAGATTTGATAAGAGGTTTGTACATTTAAATGTAATATTACAAAGCATTTTGTTAGATATTTTATATACTATACTAAGAAAATGCAGTAAAGGATCAGAAAGTGTATTGGAACAAATGGAACTGTGAAAACTTGCGTAAACATTAACAAGAAATATGGCCTAGGTATTGAAAACAAGAAGGCACTGCTGTTTGTTGTGATATAGAAAGATCTCCAGGTACATTTATTGCTATGTGAAGGCAGTAAGGTACAAATGTATTTTAAAATTCTGCATTAAAAATCTAGATGGATATAGAAACTATAGCTAACAATATTCAGCTTGTGATGCTGTAGTGCACAAAGTATTGTGTAAGGAACTATGGGACATGAGGCCATAGTCTCCACATTCTTAACTACATATTTTTTAATTTAATTTTGAACCCAAGGAATATGCTAAATGTTACCAATAAACATGGGTTTCAAAGATACAAATGGAATAACTATATAAATCCAAGGCCTGAAGCACATTGTTGACATATTCTTAATGCTTTTCTCTGATTGTAAAATAAAACCTTCATTGTAATTTTTTTAAAGTTTTACAACACTAAAGGAGGAGCTGGAGCAATGGATCAGAAGTTAGGAACACTTATTGTTCTTCCAGAGGATCTGTGTTTGATTTTTAACACCCACTTGGTGGCACACAACTGTAACTCCAGCTCCAGGACATCTAATGCCTCATTCAGTCCTATTCAGACCTATTCAGGCATCAGACAGGCATATGCTGATGCACTGAAACACATGCAGATAAAACCCCCATACACGTATAAAAAAGAATATCCAAAGGAAAAGAGAGCTTGTTACAATCATTTAGCCTTCTGTTTTCCATTTATCTCACAAATTGATATAAATATGAAACAATACACTTAACTTTTCACAAAATATTATGTTCCCATATCATTAACTACTCTTAACAACCACATGAAACAGCATTTACTTAACGATTTCCTATTTCATTAACATTTAGATTGTTTCCAGTGTATTACTTTGGATAACAATGTGATGAATTTTTTTACAGCAAAGTCTTTGGATTCCACGGACAGCTTTTTCTTTTAATGACGCAAATAATAACTTACTGAATACATCAAAACCCATAAAAGTCAGAAGATATTTTGAGACAAAATTAAAGTGATATGTAATATTCTTGCTAAAGTTATGGACACTCTAGTTACTCAGAGGGATTATAGTTGACAAATGGCTTTTGTCACACAAGTTACTCGAATGATAAAACTTGATGGTTAGGATCACCTGGGTGGGGTACTTGGTACTTCTAGTAGATTTTTTTTTATTTCAAGCAAGTCAGATGAATTTTTGTGTCCATTTTAATATCATGGAAAAATTATGTTATTCCCTTAATTTCATTTCTTTATGCACATATATATTTAGGTAGTCACACACATACAATAAATATTTTTAAAATTAAGTTTATATGTGATAACTTAGATGAAAAGAGAATGAAACATTGTACAGCTATAAATCAATAATAAAATAACATTCTATGTAGTGATAGAAAATGATCCCTTAGTTATATTCCTTCAGGAAAGACATCAATATACATAAAAGTAAATACACTTATGTTCACATAAAGAACGCTGAGAAGAGAAATAAGAAAATACTAGACATTTTATTGGAATAAGGAAGAGAAAAGAGAAGAAGAAAATATATACACTTAGATAAAACAACAATAAAAACAAAAACAAAAAGGAGATTTGGGTAAAAGATCCATTAGCAAACTATCTAGCCTCGCTGCATGGGAAACCTAGGCTTCAACCCTGGATTTTCAGCATAGAAAACATAAGCCTTGGATAAATGCATAAATCACTAACCCATGAAAATGTAATATATAATTTATTAAAGAATTTTGTTTGTTTCTTTCTGAGAGTCATGTACCTGTGGCTAGTCTTGAACTCACTATTTAGTCAAGGCTAAGTCAGAGCTCCTGATCTTCCTGCCTCTACCTCCCAAGTGCCACCTTATAGACGTCTAGGACAGATACAGTTTTGCATTTTAGTGAGTTAAATACAGTTTTAATATATTAAGGATATATATATATATTCCAATTTCAAGTGTATAAAATGTTAATGATAATTCTTATAGCAAATTAAGTAAAACTAGATGATCAGAATCATATGATTATTGTAAGCATGATCTCTTTGCCTTTAGAAATGAGTACTTGGAAGCTAGGAATAGAAACCACAATATGGGGCGCAGGTTTGATATAGTTGTTACCCTGTATGATAAAAACAAAAACCACAAGATATATAATTTGCTAATTATGTGTACTTTATTAAGTTTTTAAAGGAAAATTTTATTAATTTTGGAAAATAATCTTAAAAATCTATGTGATACTTTCTCCATTCATCAAAGGCAATAATTCTGTGACTTTTTGAAGATCATATTCTAGAGATATATGGATGCATACTTCTTTTCAAACTACAATTTAATTATGTGCCATTAATTCATAATTTGTTTTTCTGATTAAGATCATTTTTAGAGACTGAAGAATAGAATACTATTTAACTAAATGAGTGAATCACACTGGAGACAATAAACAATGTCATCCTTCTCTCCTCATTAAGTCTTCCCTTCATCTCCCTCCAGTGTTAATGGAATTATGAAAACATTGTAAACTTACATTTACCTACAGTAGGATGATGTATTGAGCAGTCTAGCTATTATAGGTATGCGTGGCCATGTTTTAGGGTCAGTGATGGAGACTGAACCCAGGGTTGGGACATAACAGGCAGTTGCTTTATCACCTCAAACCCTACATCATGCCTTTGCTTTCTTCTGAGGGCTGAGACCACAGGTATGCATTCTAAAACCTGGCCATGTTGATATTTTTAAATGATCATCTGAACAGTAGATTTGACACAATTCCTAGTTTAAGCCCTCATTTAGAAGTCTTTTTCATGATTTTTGCTGTGTCATAAATTAGGGGTTAAGGACTGGTACAGCCTTGTCTGTGGACCCAATTTTATCTCTTATGTATGTTTATATTAAGTTAAGAATAGTTTTAATGTGCAAATTGTTCCATAAAATTAAATAATAATATTTCCCAACACATGGAAATTTTATGAAATTCTAATTTTTGTGTTCCTTTTTTTTGTGGTGGGGTTTGGGAGAACACAGTCATGTCTATTCATTTCTATATTCCCTGTGGTAAAACAGCAGAATTGAGTAGTAGTGGCAGAGCCCATGTAGGGTCCATAGCCTGTAATTCAGAAGGTTTGGCAAAACCTTACCCTGTGTGTGTGTGTGTGTGTGTGTGTGTGTGTGTGTGTGTGTGTGTGTGTGTGTGTTATAAAAATGCATAAATGTGACCTGGATAATAATGCTTTGAATTTACAGATGCTTCTGTCTGTGTGAATAGTTTTTCTTTTGGTAGCGAGGCTAGAATCTAGGTCTTGCAGGTGCAAGGTAAGCTCCCTTAAACTGAGCTGCCTCCCTGCACCAGGTGTTTCTCCTGTATAAATATTCCCACCATAAAAATTATTTCTCTGCAGAGATAGATCTTGGGAAAATCAAAGAGAAATTGTATTTTCAATGTTTATATTCTTCTGACTTGTGATCTCTCCTTTTCCCAAAAACAGTGTGAGTCCACGCCTACACACACACACTCTGTCCCCACCCCAGTAAAAATTAAAAGCAAAGTGCAGATAAACCAGTTACCCTGTCTATTGGTCACTTTTTTGTTTCAGTGGATACTTTCAAGGCCAGTTAGGCAAAGCAAGCTGGAAAAATATGCTCGCTTAAGAGAACAGATGAAAAGAAGCTTCCTATGATCCCCCACTCTACCCTACTTGGTTATCCAGCTGATGGTTACTTCATGACATTTTAACATCTGCAGCCCTCCAATAAAATATTAGTGGTTTATTTCGTATCTCTTTTTATTGATGAATGCTTAACTTGAATAGCTTCTTGTTTTAAAGTGAAACATGGCATCATTATTATCTTATTTCTGGGATTTTAGCTATAAAGAAGAAAATGCTCTATGGATAATGGTTTACATAGTTTATTCTTAGACATAGGTGATTCCTGAATTGGAGTTTATTGATACAGGGAAATGAGTGCGTCCTGGATATTTCTCTTTCTGCTCCTTCAGTTGTAGGCTTAATAATCTCATGGGAGAAAGGTGGTCACAACAGTTCTAAGCATCATGTCATTAACTATGTTCATTGACACACAACAGAGGGTAGCTGTCATTGTTAGCATTCCCCCTTGTAAGCTCTTTCTTTGTTAGGTAGGAAGCATATTCTTTCCAGAAGCTGAGTATTTCCCCTTAAAAAGTCATGAAATGGCAAAGAGATAGCCATAGTCATTTCTGGCTTACCTCTCAAACTATGCTAGAAGTCAGAATATGAGTTCTAGTATAATGGAGGAGAAAGGGAAGAGGGGTTGAAATATTTAACCGCTTTCTGGTAACTGCTGTTGATTGGGAGATAGAGCAGATAGGTCTACTCCTGAGCTAGATCCTAAGCAATAGACATGTACTTGGAAAGGAACACGAAGAAATACTTGAATTTGGGTGGCAGTTATAATATATCCCTCTGAACCCTCCACTAATATTCTGGTAGAAAGATTTTATATGTTATCCTTTATTTTCTTTGGTCATGATGAAAGTATATGCATTGGAATATTGTCAACAATAACAAAAATAAACAAACATGTGTGCAGGAGGTGCATCTCAGTGGTAGAGTGCTTAAGTTTCTAAAGTTTATCCTCAGAAGTTTAAAGCAAGAAGAAAGCATATAACAAAAGAGCTGAGGGTGTGGACAATGGATAGTGGCTACTAAGAAATACAGAGAAAGGTCCATTTCTTGCTGGCCTAACTGGCTGGCAGGTCTGTGCTTTTGCTGGCCTATTGAGGTGCTGTGTTATCCTGTTAATCGACTTCTTGTGAATGTACAGAGGTTGTAGTACTTAACAGACTACATACTTTCACACAAGACCAACAGTGAGCATGTTTGATCCTTGCTGTCTTTTTAGCAGAATCTTCCAATTTTTTATTGTTGAAAGTCACCACCATATCCCATGTTTCCTGAATCTACCTTACAAGAAGAACCTCCAGGGTTGGTCTAGATTTGTAGACTCTGACAAACTGTTCCCAGCCACCTGGTTTTTAAAAGTTTTATTAAACAAGGGCCTTGTGCATTCATTCACATATAAAAAGCTTCTGGGCTTCATGTGAAAATGAGTGATATGACTAGTTATAATATGGATCATAGGATCCGCAGAAGTTTATGAATGACTTTTTGGTGATGTATAGAAAAAATGCACCAATGCTTGTTTTAGGGTCTTATTGATTCTCAGCCCTTGGTGAACAGAATAAACAAGTGGCAATGGGGTTTTTTGTTAGTTCTTTATGTTGAGTGGAGGTGAGGCTATGCTCAAATGGTAGGAGGAGACCAGAGATGCTCGGCATCTTGCCATGAGCAAACAAACATCATTCTACATGAAGAGTTGTACCACTCAAAACAACAGTGAGGTCCCATGTGGTCAAGCACTGGCTTCTGTAAGTAAGATTGGACTTTTGCTGTGACATGGATTTTCCAGGTTTCCTTAGTCTCATCATTCCACCAGCCACACACATGGCCACCTGAGGCTGTTTCTGACAAATTGAGACTCTGGGAGGAAAGAGGAGGAAATGACTGCTGGTTAGGCAATCAAGAGCACTGGTTCTGGGGAGCAGAGAGGATTTGCTAAATTGATATCTGGAAGAGATGGTTCCATGGGTTCCTGATAATTATAGCCTGAGTCATTGCCTGATGACAGTGGTTGTCTTTGATAGGGAACAGCTCTAAATGCTAGAGTTCCACAGAATGGCAAAAGTGTTTGCCTGCATCCTGTGTGCTGCCGCCTTTGAGTTTACAAGAACTGAAGAGGTCTTTTCTTTTCCACTTTTTCTATAATGAACAAATTATCTCTAACAAGCATTTATTAATCATACAACTGAAAGGAAGTTTTTAAGGATCCTCATAAACAATTAAGTAATTAAAATAATTTTCGTGGTGTTTATAATAAAACCAATTAAATTCTCAGGCAGCTTTGTTGTTTGGATGTCACATTGAAAAGGGATTCACACCCATGTGTTTTTCCTTCCTAAGCATTTCATGTCAATTGAATATGGTACAACAGACATTACACACACACACACACACACACACACACACACACACACACACACACGAAGCTCAGTTATGCTGTTTTCAACATCTGGAGCTACAACTGAGAGCACAGTGATAAATTTGAACTATACACTTAGTATTCCCCTGAGTGAGATGGTATAACATTCAGGCCTGATGTTTGATGACTGTAGTAATCTATTTTTTTCTTTTATCTTTTTTTTTGGTCAAAATTTATGTTAACATGTTTCTTTCAGGGCTGGGGAGATGGCTTGGTCTTATTGAGCATATATGAGAATTTGGGTTCAATTCTTGATACCATAATATTAATTTGTAAGACCAGGGAAAGTGAGGCACAGATAAAGAGGAGTCCTGGAATGTCATGGCTAGCCATGCTCACAGAATTGGTTAGATCTAGGACAGTGATAAATAAAGGGGTCTGAGGCTCAAGAGATTGCTCAGTGGATAGGATACTTGCTGCTCTTCTAGAGGGCCTGGATTCAATTTTAGTGCCGATATGGCTACTAACAACTCTGTGTAACTCCACTTCCTAAAGAGCCAATACTTTCTCCTGCCCTCTTCTGGCCCCAGCAACACACATGGTGCACACATGGTACATGGGGACAGGCAAACTACTCATACACCAAAAAACAAATGAATATTTAAAATAGCCAAACATACAAAGAAGGATGATGTTTGTGAGGAAGATACTAAAATAGCCCTCTGACCTATACATGCTTATAGACCAGTGATTTTCAATCTGTGGCACGTAGCTCTTTTGGCAAACCTCTATCTCCAAAAATATTTTTATTACAATTCATATCAGTAGTAAAATTATAATTTTCAATGGGCAACAAAAATAATTGTATTATTGGGGGTTGCCACCACATGAGGAACTATATTAAGGGGTCAAGAACCACTGATCTAGACCTGTGCATATCCTCCACATATATGTACACCCTTCCCTCCAAATTACATACATGCATATACACACGCAAAGTTTTGTTTTCCATTGTTATATGCCACACACATGTAGCTCATGTGGGTACATCTCTATACACATATGCACATACAACATTAAAATAGAAGATTCAGTAGGTGTAGGGGCACTTTCCTTTAATTCCAATACTTGGCAGGTTGAGGCTAGCCTGGGTGACACAGTAGTTCTAGCCCAGCCTGGGATACATAGTAATACCTTGTCAAAATAAAAGTTTGAAAAAGTATTAATAGAGTCCAACACAATCTGATTTTCTCTTCTTTTATTCTTTTTCATATTCTTAATCGTATTGATTTCTACCAGATCATGTTTTTATCTACCAGTAAATCTCTGTCCATGTTTTCTCTCTGGGTACCCTATTCTCTTCTTTTATGGGGTCTTTCTTCCTTAGGGGACTTCTGTTCTCACCCATTCATTCATAGTGAGGTGGCTACTGTCATAAAAGCTTGGGACCTAGCCTGGTCTAATGAAAACACTGGACCAGAAATCTTGAACTTTAGCTGACAAAGAACAGCTTTGTTCTATTGTGAGACTCCTTTAGGAATGCCAGTCCAAGGCTCCGTGTAGCTTTGGGTAACTGTTCCAGGAGACTTGTGCCAGTATACAGTGCAGGGTGAGCCAAAGAAGCCACTAAAATTCTACCTCCAGCATTGCCAGAGACCAGTATGCTTCGGTAGGTTTGCTTACGCAAGCTGTTGTGCTTTCTTCTTAAAACATGTCATTTTAATTTATGTGTTGATGTTTTGTCTCTATGTTTGCCTGTGCATGGCATGTGTGCCTTGTACATACAAAGGCCAGAATGAGTTACAGTCCCTGGAACTGGAACTATAGATGGTTGTGAGCCACCATGTGGGTGTTGGAACTTGAACCTGGGTCCTCTAGAAGAACTGTCGTTGATCTTTACCATTGATCCATCTCTCTAGCCTCTTGTTTCGTTTCATTGTTGTTTTGTTTGTTTGTTTAATCTAGGCTGAGATTTTAACTCCCCTGAATGGACTCTAAGTAATTCACATTAGCAACTCCAGAAAGACTTTGCCATAGTGAGATGGAAGCACTGATTCTATGACAATTTAATGGGAAAGTACCTTATCTTTGCATTTGAAGTGGCCTGAGTTTATGCTCCCAGGCCCCCAACCCCCTTCCTTCTGAAAGCTATTAAAGGTCTTCTTCCACCTTGACTATTATCAAGTTTCCTTGCAACCATTGCTGTAGGCCATCACAGTATGACTCCAATCTCTATGTTCTTTTAGCGGAGTTTGGCATTAGAATATATCTTTTTTCGGCTGAAGAAGATTTGGAAGATAGATGCAATCAGTCACTTTGACTAGAATACCTCATAAACATTGCTGTGTGATTAAGAAAACATTCGATTTACAGGGACAATGCCTTTAGTGCACCCCCAAATTTTGTTTTGATACACTTGAAGGAAAGATAAGAAGCCAATAAATGATAACATAGTTTTTCACACATGGAATGGTTGAGAAATATGTAAATAACGGCCATGCATATGTCCCTTTCCTTTCAAACCTGGAGTTTGCTTGGAGAAGTGGGAGTGGGAAGAGCTGCAGCACAGAAGTTGCTGTGGAGGGGTAGAAATAGGAAGCAGGGAGATTGGAAGTGGGAGGGGAAGCTGTGATATCAGATGCGAATAGATATGGCTCTTCCTACGCCTTCACCTAAGGTAGCGGTAATACTGAGAAGGGACACATGCTGGTGTGTTTATGCATCCTTTAACTGTGTGCCACTGAAGCTCTGTCCAGCAAGGTGCAGTTTTCAAAGTCTGCACTGCAGCTCTCAAATGAAACCACGCATAAGCAAATATGAAATATGCACTGTACTCAAATCCATTTCTCATGGATTAGTCCCACTGAAAGAAATTCAATTTATAAAACAAGTGTTGCACTTGAACTCACTGCACCAGAACAGTCCGCTTCATTGTGAGTAGACACATCTCTCTGATGCAGTGAACTTCTGATTCATTGACTGGGGAGATGGCTCAGTGGTTAGAGGAGCTGGCTTGCAGTTCTGATGATATTTCATCTCGGGTTCATAAGCTGTCACGAAAGAACTGAATACTGGGAGCTGTCTTCTGACCTCTATATGTCAACTGTAGCATATCTGCATGTGCATGTACACACACAAGCGCACACACACACACACACACACACACACACACACACACACACCCCACACGGAAAAAGACAGAAATTAAGAGAGGGTAAGAAGGAAAGAGAAACTTTAAGTTCTAATTTGTACATTTTCTGGAATACCATTATTCAAAAAGTAGGTAATCTACCTCTAGGTAAAGACGAATGGGAAGTTTGTAAGCTGCTATTGCTAGAGTAATATGCTGATTTCTTTCTCTTTGGGCAAATTCCTCTATATTCTTTCCAGTGTAGCATTTGCTCCTCATTGGTAATCAACACAAACCATAAATAACCCTTACTTCAATGGTTCCTCTGTGGCTTTCATCCCCTTTAATCTGCAGATTGCTCTCTTTTCCTAAAACTGCTCCAAGATACAATTACCTTCTTTGAGAGAAAGATAGAAGGGCATCATGTGTTTCACAGAAGCCATGCATCCATAATTTCGGGTACAAAACAGATCAGTTTAACATTGTATTTTAATTGACTGTGTAAGGATGTGTTGAGGGCCCAAGATGTTTGTATTAATGTGAATACTGGTAATTGTAGTGGTTTTTGAATTGTTAATAACATAGCTATAGATATGCAGATGTGTCCAAGAATCAGAATTGTTACTTTTCATTTGAATATTACTATTATGAACTTTATTGCTAAGATAACTTCCTTCTTTTTAGAAACTGTGGATGATATTACTCCTAAGGATTTCTAACGCATCCTGGTATCACTGCTCCTGCGCCTCCTATTTGTGCCTTTATGACAAGAGTACTTAGGTCTCCTTGTATCCCCAAAATTATGATAAGCATCTTATATACAGTAGCTTAGCTGCTTGACTTTCCAAAAAGTCCAACCAGGTAGTATCTATCATCATTTCTGAGTGTGAAAGGACTCTGAGTGTGAGAGAGAATCAATCCATGGAAGAAGTGGAGTTTCTCCTTGTGAGCTCTGTGCATGTGGAGGAAGTAATGCTACTCAGGGTTGGTGTCAATCATTTGCTTCTCAGGATCACATGATCTGCTCTTTACAGTAATGTTATGTCTCTTAGAGAAAAGTGACAAGGACAGTACCCAGAACCTTGTGCATTCTTGTGAAGTGCTGTACCACTGAGCCACACCCCCAACCATCTGTCTGTCTTTGTAAGACTGAGCATGGATCCTAGGCCAGCTGCATGCAGTCTATACTGTAACCCTGAGATACATTCTTAACTCTTCTGCTTTTCATTTTAAAACAGTATAATTTTTTTACCACTACCGAAGGAAATACAACGGCTAGATGCCCAAAGCCGTTGAAAAAAAGCCTAGATAAAAATCTTATTACTTATTCTCATCTCTCTTTTGAACCCATACTCTCTTTATACATTTGTCTCAGAAGTACATGAATTATGATTCACTTGTAACAATAGTTATCACCAGATGTAAAAAAAAATTGAGAAAGAAGATGAAGAAGAAGAGAGGAAGAGAAAGAAGAAAATAATAGCGGGCCTTGTAGAGGCCAATCTTAATTTGCTTGTAAAGTAGCTGTCTTTCTCCTGGAGTAATTACCACAGGGTCTGGTTACTAATGTTCAGTAGCATGAATAATTAAGGTCAGGGTGGGAATAGGCACTTAACATGCAAGCCTGTTTATCGAATTGGCGACAACGTGCAGCTGCACATTCATCGAAGTAAGGGTGAGGTCTCCAAAATGGCTGACAAAGTATGATCTCAAGGAAGCTGCTGGGGCTTCCTAAGAAAAGGAACAGAGGCTTGAAATGACTACAGTGCTTTCTCCTTGGAACAGATGTGCTGCATAAGATGTGCTCGGGAGACACATCCCCACCTCAGTGTTTTTGTCCAATAGGAAATTATATCCAGGATACTCCATAGGCAGATACACTGTTTTTTTTTTTTAAATGTGAGTTGCTCCTGTTTATCCTTTTCAATGACATTTACAATTAGTGCCCTTAAAGCTGAAGACCAGAGTGCCAAGGAGCATTAGTCTGTGCAGCAGTGAGTCACAGTAGTGATAGCATATGCTTTCAGACTCATTGGCCACTACAAGCGCCCTGAGAAGAAGCATCTGGAACCACTCTTCTGCTTCCATCCCAAGCAGATGGCATGGCCCCTTCTTGTGGCAAACATGGCATTTTGGGGTAAGGACATTCCTTTTTAACCTAATGTTCAATCTGCTAATGTCACTAAATGGTATCATCTGATGCATTATTTTGTGTCTTATTTGAAATGTTCGGATGGGTCATAGAGCGTACCTACTCATGTCTTCAGTTAGGAGAATTTTTCTGTTTTGGAAATATCAAGATCGCCTATGTTCTATAGGAATTTTCCTTCATCTTATCACTGTTTTGTTAGTAAAAACCTTCAACATTTTCTTCCTTCCTTTCTTCCTTCCTTCCTTCCTTTCTTCCTTCCTTCCTTCCTTCCTTCCTTCCTTCCTTCTGAACTCACATTATCATACGTCACCATTTTATGTAGGTCCTGGGCTCTAACTCTGTTCTTCATGCCTGCATGGCAAGCGCTTTGTAAAGCCCCCATATTTTCTTCTTAAGTACATCCTGAAAATTGAGGTAGAGGAGAAGAGGGCACAGCTTTTGTGCTGAGGTAAAAATGAAATATGCGGATGTCTTGAGATGGATTTTGATGATAAATGGAGCCATTAGCTTCTAATTAGGGACTTTAGCCTCCTAGATTGTGGTAGTCCAACCAGGCATGTTCTATACCTATTGGGAGTTGTGGTGAAATTCTTCTAACATGATGAATAGACAGACTATTTCCATCTTTTTCCTTCTCCAGAATTGGTATTTGTCTTCTCTGAGCCTCTTTTTCCCCTTTGTTTATAAGCGCATGGTCATTTGATTATTCTCCATAGCCTTACATTTTCACAATTGTTTTCTTTGGTCCTATTGATCCTTTCAAAAACAAAAAATATATACAGTGCTTCAGACCTGGAAGTATTAAAGTTTGATTTGATGTCATCATTCACTTTAGAACCTCGCATGTAGACAAATTGTACTTCTTAGTGTTTACCCTTCACATGTATCTTTTCCTTCTGTAGCCAGCTCTGATCAAAGAAAAGGTTCAAGGCCACCATCATAGGCAAACTTATAAGAAAAGCATCACCAGTTTTTATTAAATTATTCTGTCCTGAGCAACCATGAAATTTTGACAGAAACATACAAAAGACACAGGCCTGACTTTGAGTATTATTTTACAGCTTAATACCAGCAATAAATGAGTAGTCTTATTTCAAATGGGTGAGGATCATTGAAATAATTATCAGGGGTCCTAAGATTTGGCATAGCAAACGGCCACCTTTGCAGCCTCACAAAATTTGATTTCTCTTGCAGCAAGAATTTCATGCATGCATTATCACCATCCATTTGATAAAACCTAGCACCATAGAGAGATTTTAAGGAGGGTATGTGACTTTCAAGTGATAGCTGCTAAAGCCTGGAGAAACTCCCAGGGGAACTCATCATACTTGGACTCCTAAAAGACTTCCACAATTCAAGCATGGAAGTTGTTTCTGCATCTAATGGATCAAATTTGAAATGCATACAAAAATAATTTGAGATTGGGCTAGGGAGAAGGCAGGGCTTGAGAAATTTTGTGCCAAGATAATATGACAAACTTAACAGGTAAGGCACTCAATAGGTAATGACAATTGGGACACTATGTCATGTGTACTACATGGATGGAGCTAATGCTATTACGATAGAAAAGCATACATTTTATGTAGAAGGCTGTTTGCATGTATGTGTTTGTCCTATGTGCATGCCTGCAGAAGTTAGAAGAAGGCCTCAAATCTGCTGGAACCAGAGTTATAGATGGTTGTGAATCACATTTGGGTTTTGGGAACCCTGTCTGGATTCTTCGCAAGAACAAAAAGTACCCTTAACATCTAAGCTACCCCTCTAGCAACAACAGAAGCAATCCTTTAAAAGTATACAAACCAGGCTTCTCAGAACAAATAGGAATGCATTGTCTTTGATGCTTGGCAATAATGATTTTGAGTGAGTTATTGCCTTTCAATACAGAAAGAGATGGAACAATTATTCCTCAGTGGTCAGTCTTGACAGTATTTGGGGACACTATTTGGGTTGTTCCAAGTGAGCAGGTAAAAATCATCTAGTACACGAAGACTGTATGTGCTTTGTATATATCCAATACTGTCGTTAAGGGCACCCTCACACACGTACACGCACACGCGCCCACACACACGCGCACACACACACACACATGCACAAGCATGAACTAGCCCCCCAAAATAAGCAGTGGCCACTATTTGAAACCAGTTATACTGGTTGAGAATAGGCTTGGATCATAATTGGGAGATGTATGGGACCTTAAACAATTTGACAGAGCTATATACCTCACTCCTCTGAATCTCTTGTTTTATTCTGTTGACATTGGGTCTTACTATATACTCTTAGCTGACTTGGAACTTGCTTGTAGACCGGGCTGACCACAAACTCATAGAGATCCTCCTGCTTCTGCTCCTCCACACACCATCTTTTAATTGGACTTGCATAATGAAAACAAAAGTAAGCCTCAATTCTTTAACATTTCCAAATTGTTTTTGTTGTGTATATGACTTAAATAGAAGTAAGCCAATTTGTTTAAAAAATTAAAACAAACCAAACAAACAGCAGCAAAAGACCACTGGGTTGTGACATAGTTTAGGTAGCACAATGCATTCCCAGAATGCATGTAGCCTGGAGTTCAGTCCTTAACACTCTATAAATTGTGAATGACGTGCATTCCTGTAATCCTAGCACTTGAGAGGTGGGTGTAGACAAGAGGACTAGAAGTTGAAGGACCATTGTCAGTCATGTATCAAGCTGGCAGCTAGCCTCGATTCCAGGAGACTCTGTATTAAAAACAAAACCTACCAAGTACAGTGTATACAGAATTCCATATGTAGGCAACTTCCTTGTGTGTTCAGTAAGCATAGGTAGAGAGAGCGGTTTGAAAGTGGGAAAATAGATCTATTAGAAAATAAGTTTCGAAAAGCTATTTTAGCACCCCTGTGAGATTTTTAGAGGATAAAGTCAGTGACTTTATTAGGTGTTATTTCACTTCAAAGTGTTTCTTTCATCTTCTTTGACAGAGAAGAACCCTAATATAGTGATTATGCTTACTATTTCTTATGAGACTCACATTTTAATTCATACTTGAAAATAGCTCTCTAGTCATTTTATATATGTGATTGGCCCAAAGTATGGAAGGAAGATAGGGTGGTAAGCTAGAGTGTCAGTTTGCTTCCTGGGACTGGCCAATGCCAGTGATACAGACATGCATTCTGAATTCCTTTTGGATTGGAAAGGCCATTGAATGCTAGGTATCTTCATGTCTTACATACATTCAGACAGCGTTTTGTCAATTACATGATTGCTCTTCAGTTTGCAGAGCAATCCAAATCTATTTCACTGACTGAGTGGGTACATGAAGTTGGGAAAGTGACACATTGCTGGAGAGGACTGGGGTATAGATGGAGGAGGAAAATTGAAAATCTGTTTTATCAAAATATACTATAGACATGTATGAATTACTCAAAGAATCGAGAGAATTAAAAAATCATTTTTACTTGCCGGATGTCACACTAGGTAATAGTTTTTGCTGACCAATAATGCTTGCCTATCAATCTGAGTTTGGTCCCTGGAACCCACACAAAGATGGAGGGAGAAAAATGATGACTTCTTATACTGACTGGCACAACTGCACTGTTGCACACAGGTTCCCACATATGTATCAAGCATACACAGGGAGTCCTAATAAAAACTAAAGTCACAGAGAAGAAGAAAGCTGTACATGTTTACATTTGTACACCCTCTTTCTTGATACATTGGCAAATTATTACAAAAGATGGTCTACAATTTACCAGAAAAAGTTTGACAGAATTAGCCTCTTCACATCTAGAGTTCATTGTTAAAGGCCGTATACATTTTAATTATATAACATTTTTACATTACAAAAAGAATGGATTATACAGAAGCAAACAACCTAGTTGAGGTTTTTCCTTAAATCATTTTATGGGCAGCACATGATGCCTCCACATGATCATTTGCTGTTTAATATGTTTATTTGTATCCATGGTTCTCTTGTAGCTGTGCATGTGTGCAAGGGAAGACAGAGAAGTTTGAGTGTCATTACCTATGCCCCATCTTTCTTTTTTCCTTCTCTGGGATATGGCTTCTCAAATGGCCTGGAAGATGCCAAGTAGGCCCGTTGGCCAGAAAGCCACAGGAATCTTGTCCATGTTTTCAATTCCCCAACACTGGAGTTAACAGTACATGTTACCATGCTCAGAATCTGGGACTCAAACTCAGGTCCTCAGGGAAGCACTCAAATGACAGAGTGCTCTCCCTAACCCCATGAAACATAAACTTTTATACAAATAACACACTTGACCATCAAACACAAATTCAAAACTGAAACCAAAACCCCGGTTTCCTAGAAAATCCAGTTAGTGCTGTTATGAAAAGCATTAATGATGCCCAACTTTTTGAATGAATTTGGGTCCACAGATTTTTCTTGGAGGCTGCTGAAACCCATTTGATGTAGATGCTTGATCTATCTAGAAGTTTTTCCACAGATGTCTTTTCTCTCAGGGAGGACCAGGTCTCTTATTTTTTCCTCAGACAATCTTTAAATATGCTTGTGTAATGCGGTTTGAGTAAATAACAGACTGTGTATATGACAGTGGTCTCTTGAGATTAGCACCTAGTGATATTGTAGCCATCTTAGTTTGTGTAAGTATATTTTTAGTGTTTTCATAATGTTAGACTCACTCAGCAACATGGTTATCAAAATATATCTGCATTATTAGGAGGTAGACACCGTGGCTGCCAGAAAAGGAGGTAGAGTTCTGGGTGTCCATCAGTAACTGAGGAATGGCAAATTATTTATGCTTGCTCTCTAGGAAAGCAAGACATACAAGCTCTAGTCAGTAGAAGTTGAAGCAGGAGCTTTTATTTACTTAATTGTAGTGCTGACAGTTGAACCCATAACCTCATTGCATGCTTGCCAGGGGCCCTCATATTGAGCTATACATCTATCCAGGAACCTAGAGACATTCAAATTCTGAAGGGTATGTACAGTGTGGACTGTATAAACTATGCCTGTGTGTTTCTCAGTGAATGAAGCAGATTGCTTTCTTATTAACTGAGGGGAAGAAGGATAGAAAGTCCAGTAGCAGTGTCATTCAGGTTCTGAAGGCCCTCCACTACTTATATGCTTGAAACCCCCTGTGTCAAACATCGCTATGAGTAGTTATTACCACACCTCATAAAAGTGCTCATCATCCATTTCTGGGTTCCAAGTCATGTGGCATCTCTGGAAACCCTGTTAGTTAGTGTGGTTGGGTAATGATTGGAGGAGATGGACGAAGTTGATTCCTGAAGACCAAGCAACTTGACCTTGGAGTCAAAACTAGGTTCATCCTTATGTAGCCACTGGGTCCAATGTGGACTCTGGTATGTTACTCCTCTTTCTCTCCCTCTCCCTCCCCCTCCCCCTCCCCCTCTCCTCTCCCTCTCCTCTCCCTCTTCCTCTCCCTCCCCTCTCCCTCTCCCTCTCCCTCTCCCTCTCCCTCTCCCTTCTCTTTTTCTCCTTCTCTCTGACTTTCTCTCTCTGTCTCTCTGTCTCTGTCTCTGTCTCGTTCTCTGTCTCTCCCCCTCTCCCTCTATTCTTCCATCCCTCTCTCCTCCCTCTTTCCCTTCCTCCTTCCTCTGTTCTCAGTGTAACATCAATATCATGTGAATTAGAATGGCTGTCTTGGGTTCTACAATGTGAGTTCTTTGAGTGGCTTTCTGTCACTGGCCTGCTTGGTAGACATGAGCTTATTAAGAAAGGGTTTCCTCCTGTTCTCTGACTTCTAGGTTGTAGCACCATTCTTCATAGAGGCTTCCATGGCCAATCAATGGTTTATTACAAAATATCTAAGTGTCTGTTAAGACGCTTGGCTCTTCCTCCCAATCTTAGGGCAGCCCAACAATTTTAGGATCTACAAACTTATTTTTATTTCCCCGAGATTTGGGATAAGACCTCACAACTCTCTACCTCTCCTTTGGGATGGGCCTTCTACAAAATAAAACAGACACAGAAAGGCTCCACAGAAGCAGGAAGCTGAGCAGGAGCAGTCAGTTTTGAAATGTTATCAGGTAAGAGTTGGATATGTCTGTGGTAAAGCCTTTCTATCAACTAATACTTCCCAGTTTGGAACACAAGTTCTATTTATTCTTATTTTCCTTTCCTTTCCTTTCCTTTCCTTTTATTTATTTATTTATTTATTTATTTATTTATTTATTTATTTATTTATTGCTTCATGACAGACATGGTTATATAAGCAGCTTTCAAAATAAGACATAAAGCTTTCAATTCTCTCATCTTTTGCTTTTATGAGATCCTGGAGGCCTTTTAAAGAACTCAGGCTATTGCGTGCAGCAAAAAAAGAGGTGGGGGGAGAAATCAGCTGCAGTTTAGAGTACAGCTCTATATGTGTGCTTCTTGCTTGTTCAGGCTGAAGAGTTACCTTATTACTTGGAAAAAACTTGGGATAAAAGCAAAGGTTGCAGGGTAGCAATAGTTACAGATTCATTTTTCCTTCAAAGCCAAAATCAAAACAAACAAAAGGCACTTAGGACTCAGGATCTAAAACCTGGTGGAGCTGTTTTCCATGGAAACTAGTAAATACTAAGGCATTGCCTTCCCCAGAGTCTCCATAATTTGAGGGGGTCAGGTGGTTGCTTAGGGTCATTAACAAATAGTTCTTAGAGTCTTGAGGGTGAACGAAGAGACATGATAGTGAAACCATATCTGGCTATCTGTAGAAGAGTCACGATTTGAAAGATTTGTTCACTCCAAGGGATCCATCTTTGTAAAACCACAAGGTAGGATTCTACCATCTTCCCCAAATACACACACACACACACACACACACACACACAGACACACACACACACACACACACACACACACACACACACACACACACACACACACACACACACACACACACACACACACACACACACACACACACACTCCACCCCCACACACACACACACACACACACACACACACACACACACATACACACACACACACACATACACACATATACACACACACACATTTCCTGTGCCTTAGTCACACAGCTCTCTCATCTCCTCTGCACTTTCAGATGCTGTAGTCCTATGTTCCTTCATAATTGTCCTTCCACACATAGGATATCCTTAGAAAAGATTAGGTCAATGCTGAGGCAGCAGAACCTAGTTCCTTTGTTAAGGTCTTTTCTGGGTTAAATGAAGTTCAGATAGGATGGCATAATGGAAGTGCCTCTTCTAGTGTTCTGTCCTTGGTAACTACACTATGTCATACTATCCAAACTTCTTTTCTCTGTGTAGGTAGAAAAAAATCCCTGGGTGAGGGGAGCATGTGAAAACACACAGATTGCCCTCTGTCTCTGTCTCTCTTTGTGCGTTTCTATCTCTCTGTCTCTCTGTCTCCCTCTCTCCCCTTTTCCCTCCCTTTTCTCCTCCCTCTACAGGTTTTTACTGAGTAGGTTGGGAGGGGGAGATGTCATCTCTAAGAAGTTTCCAGAGCCTGCTAATTCTAGATTTTTGATGACCACACTTTGAAAACCAAGAAGAAAACATAAAAGCAGGTAGAGCTAAAGAATTACAAATGAAAGAGACTCAGTGTGGCTGGTCTGGCAAGGTCTGTTTGTCCAAGCATCTAGACTGTGACTAGTCAAATCCATTATAGGAAGAAACCTTAAAAAACAGTGCAGCTTATGGCCTAAATTCTAGCTATTGCATGCAGGGGACTGAAGTGACAGACATATCATGAATTGCATACCAGCCCAGATAACACAGTAAATCTTTGAAAGAATGAATGAAAAAATTATAAAGGTAAAAGAAATCTTTCTTTGGGGGAAACATCTGCTGGAATGTGACTGCTTACAACTGTATTTTTTTTTCTTTTTCGGAGCTGGGGACCGAACCCAGGGCCTCGTGCTTGCTAGGCAAGTGCTCTACCACTGAGCTAAATCCCCAACCCCTCTACAACTGTATTCTTATGCTCATTCATCAGTTAGGTATTTCAGATATCTCTGTGCTAATTATAACTCTACTTCCCGTTTGCATGACTTAAAGACCCATTCAAAAAGTAACTTTTGTGAAAACACATAATAATCATTTGAAATATGTATTAATCCCCCTTCACCCAGAACAACCCCAAATTGCTATAGCCCTCTGTGCTAGGAATATAAAAATTCCAAACTATGGACCATGTTGGTCTCCAGATCTTCATATCCTTTGCTCTAAGCAGAAGTCTATGGAAGTGGGATCTTTCTATGATGAGGAAGCCTCAAATATCTTTCTCTTATGCTGGATGAAACAGGTAATTAAAATATATTACCAGATATTTTTTATACATTGGAATAGTAAATTAAAGTCAGCTTGCTCTTCCAGGTGCTATATTTGCAGCATGACAGGGCTGGCTCCTTTCAACCTGCTACAGTGAGATGCAGTCCCTAGACTTGTCCTATGGATGTGGTCATGTTTCTTGCTCCAAGTCTCCCTTATTTTGCCCTGAGGTCTCAAGTCACTGGAGCCATTAAAAAAAATGGATTTCATATTCCAGTTCAAAGAAATCCAACTGAAGACAGGAAGAGGTCATCTGAAGTTCAAATACGGGTGTGTTGGGAAATCACCTTGTTCTCTTATTAAATCAAATTCAATCTGACCTAGTCACTACCCTCCTGACAGAATGAGTAGGGGAGAGGGTACTTTTTTATGCACATAGGGAAGTTTGAGAATTCCATAGAGCAAGTATACTAGGGAGATGAACTGGGGGCCTTTGGTCTCCATTCATCATGGCTACTGTTGCTGCTAAGGCACTCATAGTATAAGAAGGTTTCAGAAGATGGGTACCTCTTGTGGTGCTCAGTCGTCCCTGATGAGCTTGGAGTTTTGGTGTTCCCTGAAACATCCAAAGTCCTTAAGATACCTCTTAGAGAAGACATTTGCTACCTTCCCTGTGGCTGAGAGCAGGCCTACTGTGCTCCACTGTATTTACAGTTCACTGAACCCAGTCTAGTGTCCAGTCTTGAAGCTTTATTCTTCCTTGATCTATCAACCTTTAGGGAGACTCCTTCCAGCTCTATCTAGGGCTTTACGGAGTTCTGGGTGAGCAAACTCTTTCCAGGAAAGGCCAGATAATGGACATTTATTTTTGCTTTGAATGTCTTACGTTCTTTTTATGGTTTCTTGAATCAGGTAGCATGTAGTACAGCTTATCTTCAGATTGGGTTTGTGGTAGAGGATGATCTTACACTACAGATCTCTCTGCCTCTACTTCTCAAGTTCTGGGATTGCAAGTGTTAGACACCATGCCTGGGGAAATGTCGGTTTGCTTAATAATTGTGTGTATCCCTAACCAGGATAGAAGGTTCTAGACTGGATTTTGTGTCTTTTGAACTTTTGATTCCAATGTATATTTTGTTATTACCAGACATATATTAAAGATGGGATTAGGAGTGAACAAATAAATATAACCAAGACTGGTAGGCATGGGTTCGAATGGGCAGGAAATGAGAGGGACTGGTGGAGCTTGCCAGTGTTTAGATATTATTTTTCCAGCTTTATTTTCATTAGAGATATACCATAGATTTGTTTTTGCCTCATTTCAGTTCCTACATCTAAGTGGTGTACTTAATAGTTGATACCTATTAGGTATGGTAGGCTTGTGGTTCTCAAACTATGGACCCCCTAGCTAGTGTCATAAGCACCATTTTCATATGTAACTTCTCCATACTCACTGAGTCAGAAACTTGGTTGGTTTTGTATATAGACCCCTAGGTAATTCTGATGATTGCTGACTTTAAAAGACTTATTCATTGTTTATTTTATGTGATTGAGGGTTTTATCTGTGTCTATGTTATGTGCAAACACATGAGTGCCTGATGCTTGCAGAGGCCAGAAGAGGTGTCAGATTCCCTGGAAGTAGAGTTACCATTTGTGAGCTGCTATTTAGTACTGAGAAAGAACCCAGGTCCTGTGAAAAGAGCAGCATGTTTTTAATCTCTGGAGCCATTTATCCAGTCGCCCCTACTCTCTAACCAAGCACTGAAGTTTAAAAGCCAATGGGAAACTGTTGCTCCTCAAACTTAATTTCACACTGAACCCATGTGGGGAATTTCAAAACATGAAATAGCCTGCACCCCACCAAGCAATGCTCTGGGAATCATTACTAACTGATTTCCTGGGAAATAAAGAGTCCTGATTAATGGTATTTGCCCAATTCATCTTGTAAACACTCCCTGTATTGCCAAGTTCAACTGATGGTCCTGAGTAGAGCAGGAAAGACATGCAGACTTCAGCTCTTGGAAAATTCAAGTCAAGCTAGCTTTAGACTAATTGATCTGGATTGTGACTTGAATCTCAGGGTTTGTTACCATCCCTTCCCCATGCCAGGTGACTCCAATGTGAAATAGAAATGAAGTGAATTTGTTATGAGCCTAATTCCTCTCACTCAACCATGAGCAAAAAGTATCTCATGCCCCTTTGTTTTAATTACCTCTGTACTTTGGCAGTGACAAACTCTGCTCTGTAGGGAAATCACTGTGTTTTGAAACCAGAAAGAATATCTGGATAGGAATATTATGACAACTATATTCCCCCAATTTCTCCTCAAACATACTTCTGTAAACACAAGGTCAAATATGATAGTGAAATACATGTACTGAAAATGAGATATTACAATCATTCAGTCTCTTAAGTAAACATTTTGTATCATAATGAAGTATGAGATAATTTTTCAATACATTACAAGTTTATTGAAGTTTTATGTATGTTGTAAAATTGGTCTCAGGTATTCTAAGATCTTTCTTTTTTAAATATATATTTTCTAAAGATTTTATTTTTTATGTATGTGAGTACACTGTTGCTCGCTTCAGACACACCAGAAGAGTGAACCAGATACCATTACAGATAGTTGTAAGCCATCATGTGGCTGCTGGGAAATGAACTCAAGACCTTAGGAAGAGCAGTCAGTGCTCTTAACCTCTGAGCCATTTCTCTAGCCCCTAGTATCTTTCATTATCATTTTATCTAAACTTAAAATAATAGTGTTGTATATCCTGAATAGTAGAATGGACAATAATTGCGATGTCTGTTTTTGCTAAAAGACAAAGAAAATACTATGACATTTTGCATGTAAGAAAAAATCACAGAGTGTAAAAGATAGACTATTAGGTGAATTTTTCTGTTCTGTGTTTTGCCATTGTCATGCCTGGAAAATGCAATTTCTCACATCCTCGGAAAGAAAAATGGCTTAATAAGTGCAACAAATATGTAATTGATTAAAGCTAAAATGAATCATTTATTCTAGTATGACATTTGGGTTTTTGTGGATGAATAAAAACAAAAAGCTATTAGGAGTAGGTTATTTTTCATGTACTTAGATGAAATAATCACTTAATACAAAGATGCTTTTAATTAGTGTCCATTAAACACAAATAAATCTGGGAGCCTCACCTACTGGATCGTAGGTGATGGTGATTCAGTTGCTCTTAAACCAAAAATCCATTGTGGAATATTCATGATCTATGAGAAGAGGGATAATAGATGTGGATGCATGGAAGTACATTAACGTATTTTCTCTACTCCTAGGTATCTTTTAAGTTTTCCATATATCCCTTTAAATCTTCATGATAGGCATATTGTTTGTACCTGTTATGCCAAGCAAAGGGGAAAGAAACATAAGAGACAGTTCTAGCTTTCAAGAAAAAAAAAAAAGGAAAAACTAAAGATACCTTCTACCAATCCATATTCACAATTTTTCCAGGTGATTGATGAGTGCTGCTTCCACATGCCCACATTCAGAAAGGCAATTTTTTAATATGTTGGCTGGGTGGTGATGGCACATGCCTTAATCCCAGCACTGGAGAGACAGAGACAGGAGAATCTCAGAGTTCAAGCACAGCCTGGTCTATAAAAGGAATTCCAGGACAGCCAGACCTACACAAAGAAACCCTGTTTTTAAAAAAAGCCAAAAAATGTTATTTTTATGCATGTATTTTCCTTCATATATGTGTATGTATTATGTACATGTAGAAATCACAGAAATCAGAAGAGGGTGTCAGATCCCCTGGAACTGGAGATATGGAAGTTTGTAAACCACCATGGAAGTGCTAGGAGGGAGCTGAAACTTAGTTCTCTGCAAGAGCACCACGTGCTCTTGACCTCTGAGTCATCTCACCAACTTCAGAAAAGTAATTTTAATAGAATTATTTGCAAAATCTTACCTGTCCCTCTGTATTCCTAAACTTGGTATACCGTGCATGTTTTCACCTTTTCTGATATTTCATGTTTGCTATCAACTATGGTATACATCAGAACTGCACTGTCTACGGTGATCACCTTGAAGTCTGTTGATTCAATAAAGAAATTTTTACTGAATCTACTGAATGCTGGGATAGGCTACACATTGGTAACATGCCAGTAGAAAAATGCAAAAAGGTCTCAGAACTATGTTTTGGTAGTTGATTGCAAAGAAATTGTCCTCTTTTTGTTACCTCTTTCTGAAGAGTTTTGCTTTTCCTCTGTCTTCATTTGCCTACTGTTATAGTCTAGCTCTTCACTGACCAACATTTTCACATAAATGCTCTCAAACTATAATTAAAAAATGTGTGAGCAAGATTATTTGAAGAATGTTGGTCCTGGGGCTAGAGAGGTAGCTTAGTGGTTTAGATGACACAGTGTCAAGTCCTACATGGCAGCTTACAACTATGTGTAATTTCAGCTCCTGGAGACCTAACACCTTCTCTTCTTCTCTGAGAGCACTTCATGTATGTGGTACATGCACATACCTACAGCCAAATATTCACATACATAGATTAAAAATAAATAATCTTTTCTCATAAAAAAGACCACTGACACTTAGGTAACAATGGCAGAGTATTGCAATGGGTGTATACACACTTCGGGCTTGTTCAAAGGTGTGTAAGATGCAAGGGATTTTCAAAAGCAAATGTAAGAAAGATTATATTCCATATTTTAAAGGAAATACTGAGACAAAGTATGGAGCAGAGTCTGAAAGGAAGGCCATCCAGAAACGGCCCCGCCTGGGGATCTATCCCATATACAGCCCTCAAACCCAGACAGTGTTGATGAAGCCAAGAAGTGTATGCTGACAGGAGCCAGATATAGCTGTCTCCTTAAAGGCTCTGTCAGAGCATGACTACAGAGGTGAATGTTCACAGCCAACCACTGGACTGAGAATGGGGTCCCCAATGGAGGAGTTAGAGAATGGATTGAAGGAGCTGAAGGGGTTTGCAACTCCATAGGAACAACACTACCAACCTACCAGACCTTCCAGAGCTCTCAGGGACTAAACTACCAACCAAAGAGTATACCTGGAGAGACCCATGGTTCCTGCCACATATGTAGCAGACAATGGCCTTGCCAGGCATCAAAGGGAGGAGAGGCCCTGGATCCTGTGAAGGCTTAATGCCCCAGTATAGGGAAATGCTAGGGCATGGAGGTGGGAGGGGTAGGGGGCACCTTCATAGAAGCAGGGGGATGGGGATGGGACAGGAGGTTCTTGAAGGGGAAAGCAGAAAAGGGGATAATATTTGAAATGTAAATAAACTATTCAATAAAAGACAAAAAATAAAACTATTGTCCTTGTCTAGAGTGATCCATGAGAGGAGTGGCATAGGTCTTAGGTTGAAGAGAGAGCTGCAGCCTTTGTAGAACCACTTTGTGTGCTGATTGTGGTTGACTCTGTTTTTATGGCCCTTGGAATGTCTTGTGATGGCCACTATCAGGAAGCCAGGAGTGAGGACCTTTTCTTTATTACATCCCAATGGTTAGTTCCTTGTCTTGTTAGGGTTAACACATATGGTTGTATTTTGTTTCTGATATTTTCTATATTTCTTTCCCAAAATATAACCCCTAAGGTGGCCTCTCAGGGAGGTAATTTGATCAAGAGGAGAGGGCCTTCTATAAAGCGATTAGTGCCCTGATAAAGGAGGCCTAAGGGAAATGTTTGCCTCTCTGCCACCTGAGGATGCAGCAGGAAAGCAACATCTTTGAGGCAAAGAACATTGCCTTACCAGATTCAGATGCTGAAGATGCCTTGTTTGACCTTGGACTTTCAAAATTATGAGAAATAATTTTATGTTCTTTTAAAATTGCCCATTGCAAGGCATTTTGTTATAAATGGACCATGACACCTCCCTGAATATTTTAATGTAATACTTTATGAATTCTTTGAGAATTTCATATAATATATTTGGATTATATTCTCCCTTAACTCCTCCTAGCTCTACTCTTACCTCCCTGCCTCCTGCCAATTTTTTGTATCTTCCTTTTACATGTAAAACCATAAACTTTTAGGAGTTGTTATTTGGCATTCAGGTCATTGTCAGTCTGGTCTACATGATAGGCCAATAATAGTTGGTTATAAATTTAGATAAAATAAGAAATATTACAATTTGAGGAAGTGTTTGAGATGCTAGTTGAGTAGTACTTAGATTTTGTAGTTTGTAGTTAGCCTATATGTCTAGATAAGTGACTCCTGTACTTGACAATTTTTAAATAGTGTCTCCTATATGCTAAGAAGTATGCTAGAAGTAATAAATGCTGAGTATAAAGCAAAAATATTTTGTATGGTCTAAAAGCTAAGACAAGATATATGTGATGGTTAATATTGGTTGCCAATATGACAAGATCCAGAATAGTGCTTCTCAACTGTCCAAACGCTGGGGCCGCTTACTACGGATTCTCATGTTATGGTGACCCTCAACCATAAAATTATTTTGTTGCTGCTTTATAATTGTAATTTTGTGACAGTCATGAATTATAATTAAATGCCTGATATGGATATTGTCTTAGACAAACCCCTCCAAAAGGGTATTTCAAATCACAAGTTGAGAACTCCTGATTTGAATCATCTCAGAGACATTCTAGGTATGTCTGTAAAATAGTTGCTATATTGAGTTAACTGAGATAAGAAGACCCATCCCATGGGAGAGGACCCTAGACTAAACAAAAATGAAGACAAGACAGACACATTCATTGTTTTCTGATTTCTGAGTGTGGACACAATGTGGACACTGCTTCATGTTCTCGCCATGCTTTGTACCTTATGATAGACCAGATCCTTAAATGATAAATCAGATTAAGCCCTTTCTTTAAGTTGCTTTTTGTTGGGTGTTTTGTGGCAGCAATGAGCAAAATAACTAATACAGTATGAGAATCCTTATGCAAGGGAACCTTATACAGGTTGAAGGCAGGGAGTTGGAATCCAGAGTGGGAAAGGGTTCATTTCATTGTGGAACAGAGTTTGATGCACTGCTGAACCATGTAAGTGCAAACATGAGAGACGATTGGAATTCCCATTGCCTATTGTTGCGTGACAAACCACCCTGACAATTAATGGCTTAGAAAACAAGTTTATTATTTCTTATATCTCAATGGCTTTTCTGGACAGTTTCAATGTTGGTTTTGCCTTCTTTCTCTGTCATCTCTGTCATTATCTCTGTTTCATTCATCTGTGGCACAGTAAATTAGAAAGGTCCAGAAAATGTCAGGGGTGTGTGTTCTAGTTGTTTCTAGATGCAAACATTCCTTCTAATGGTTTTTGAACTTCCAACACAGTAGATGGTTTCATTCCTTAGAGGATGCTCTCCAGACAGATGGTGAAGTGATGGGTGTAGAACTCTGAAGCTTAAGTCCCAGCTTCGAAAGATGCAGTACATTCTTTACCACAAGACCAGCCCACACCTCAGGGCCTAGACGTAGACTCCTCATTTAATGGAAAGCACAGAAAACTCACCTTGCACTATGCTTTCTTACACACACTAGAAGGAATCCATGGCTATGTTTTGTAATTTGTCACAGCTACACAGTTCTCTCTAAATTCAATAAAGTAACTTGGGCATTGGAAAGTTGGAGGTTATTAAGAAATAAGTTAGGGGATAAATCCTGAATACACACCACAATCTGAAAACCAGGGAGTAATTTTCATTTGTTCTATTTGAAATAAAATGTCACTTAATTACCTAAGATTCAGTTATTCTAGAATCTTGCATGAGAGAATATAACTTTATGGTGAAACAAAGCTGGCTGAATACCATTGGCTGAAAAATTTAACCTTACTTCTTGAAATGAGTCCATAAAAAACAGTTAACGAATTAGCATTCAATCCCATGTCTTACCTCCTACATTCAGTTCCTCAATAGGGACTTATTGTGTGCAATGAAGAATTTGTAATGAAATTAAAACTCTATACATTTCCAAATTTTATTGACTGTGTTGTAGTTTACACACTGTCCTCTCACTGAACTTTGATTTGATTTTTAAGTAGTAGTCTGCTTTAGTAGACATGCTGTAGCCCAAGTCCATTGAGTTTACAGTTGGGGTGTAAATTCAAGATAATGAAAGTGACGGTGATGATTAATGATGAAGATAAAGAAGAGGATGGTGATTTTGACTTACACAGGCTAGGCCAGTCTTGAACCACTGAGCTATATTGTCAGCTCTCAGTCTGGATGTTGGTGAGCTGGATAATGCCTTCAGTGGTAAAGTCTTGGAAATGGAATAAAGAGTGACAAGAGGGAAACAAGGTCTAAGAAGAGAGCTAACTGTTGAGAGTATCTGTGTTATCAGTGTTGTTAAGTGAAGGCCTGCCATGTGTCAGGCAGTAGGAGTTCAGTGAGTAACCCTAGAAATTAGAACTAGAATTAGTAGGTATCAAAGTAGAACTTAGAAAAATTATTACATTTGCTTAAAAATGGATCACCCCAAAAAGAAGTGAGTTTTGTATACACCATGGGCTTTAGAAAAAGATAGCTAGGCCTTCATGAGCTGGTAGAAGAGTTTGTTCTAGGATTGGCTGAAAAGTTGGAATGACAATCATATCAATTGTTGTTACCCTAGTGGAAGTGATAAGAAAGTTACATGTAGAAAGATCTTAAGCCAATACAGCCCAGGCAAGCTTAAATAGAAAAGTGGATGCTAGTTTCCACAATGGGAAGTTCCCAGGAAGTCTGATTTTGAATGTGACTGGGTCAAACTGCCACTCAAAGTCAGTATGTAGGATGGCTACACATTTTCCCCCTCCTTGTATAAAATGAAAATGTGGCATCCCATTTTAAACAGCAAATCAGTGGCATTCACCACTGTTTTTCTTAGGCTGCTTTCATTTCTATCCACCTATTTCTCCCCACTTGGCAGCTTAAGTCTTATTTATCATAGTTACAAAAGAGTGTTCTTTTATTTGGTGATACTGGCCAATGTTATATCACCTCTGAAAGATTTTTCTCAACTGTGAACCCAAGTCTACAGTGATAGCCTCTTTGGCTAGTCATAGGTGACACATTCATCTCTGGAACCCTGGGTAGAGTCACATTTACTGTCATAATAATGATTAAGTATCATATAGTTCTGACATGAAAAATTCTTCTTAAGGAAGAATGAAAGGATGGCAGTTAAAGAGATGGCTCAGCAGTTAAGAGTACTGTTTGCTCTTCTAGAGGACCACATTCAAGTTCCAGCACCCACAAGAAGGTTGATAGCCATTGGTAACACACATACACACATAGAGGAGAGAGAGAGAGAGAGAGAGAGAGAGAGAGAGAGAGAGAGAGAGAGAGAGAGAGAGAGAACACATTTACACATAAATTGGACAAAAAGAAAGATTAATTGGTCCAGCATTTGATGTTTACTTTGTCTAGCAAATGATAATGAGTCATTTGGAAGTACCGATTCAAGCTAAGAAAATATGTTTAAATATTTTTAGATTATAATATAATTATAACATTCATTCCATCCATTTCCTTCCTCCAACCCACCACATATACCCTCTTCTTGCTCTTTTAAATCCATTCCCTCTTTTCAATTATTATTTCATGCACATATGCATATCATACATATTCCTACATATAACTGGCCCAGTCCATTTACTGCTAGGGCTGAGTATTTAGTATTGTCATGTATGTATGTATGTATGTATGTATGTATGTATGTATGTATGTATGTATATCTGAGAATTAGATTTTAAATAACCAATTCTTATGCCCTTCCCTGGGGAAGACTATTTTTCATGCTCTGAGCATTCTTCATTTGTCTGTAGTTCTTTGTGTCAGGTTGAGGCCTGACGGGCTTTATTCCATCCACTTTGGCAGGTCCAGTCCTGCTGTCCTTGTTGAGCTTATGTTTCGGCAGCCATGTTACTGAGACTTTATGGATGTAGCTTCTGACATTCCTAGGAGACACAACCTTACAGAAAATTCCCGGTCCTCTGGCTCATTAAGTCTTTCTGCCTCCTCCTCGACAACGATTCCAGAGCTTTAGGTGGGAGTGTTCCACAAATATATCCGTTTGGACTAAGCGCTACAACTTTTGAATTTTTCTTGGCTGTGGTTTTCTGTAAGGAGACATTTTCTTGATGAGGTGTGAGGACTACATGTATCTGTGGGTACAAGGATAAATGTTTAGATTGTTGTTAGGGATTATGCCAGTTTAGTAAAGGTACCAATATCCTTGACTTCACTAGCACTGAGTATTTAGCTACATTTCCCGTACCAGGGATGGTTTTTCTTTTGTTGAGCGTGTCATAAGTCCAAGTAAAGAGCTGTTGGTTGGTGGCATGGGTGCCACTAATGTACCCTCAGGGTTTCAGTGCAATGCTGTTCATAGATGTGGTTCTTGGTTATAACTGTTGGCTATCTCTTTTGGAAGCTTGCACAGTACCTTCTGATATCGTGACAAAATAGTCCTTATAAGGAGACTTTCAGGACAGGGGTCTCCAAATCCTGTTTCTTCAGCAACAGGGACTTACATTCCAACTCTACCCGGAAACCAAGGGCAATAAGAGTAGGCTGGAGATCTTGGTGATCTCGTGTACAGTCCTGGCCAATAGCTCAAGAGAACTCCTCATGTTTTTGTTTTTGTTTGTATTTTTTAAGGTGGTTTTTGGCTCAGGGAGGGAACATTGTCAACCCAGAGGAGTAAAGATCATTAAAATTATATATGTTTATTTTTACACAAGTATATGCATTATAGGGTGTTTTCCTTTGGTAAAGTTAATAGTGTGATTCCTTATGACTTTTACAGACACTCTTACTGAATTTTACACTCCTCTCTTCTCTTCCTGTGTTTGCCTCCCTCTCCTTCCCCAAGGAGGCCCTATTTCCCATTTCCCTGATCAGAACACTTTTACCTTGAGATGCTTCTCTTTATTGCTTCTCTAACCTGTCATCCTAGGAATGGTCCTGTTTGACATTACTGGTTTTTATAGTTACTCCAGGCAATGTAATCATAGCTGAACATTAGGAAAAAGAATTCTCAATTGAGAAGTAATATGTGATTAAATTGTCTTAATTAAGAATAAATTGTATTTCTGAGTCTATATTACCTTCCTCAATATGATCTTTTTGACTTCCATTCTTTTAATTGCAAAGTTCGTGATTTCATTTTTAAAGAAAATATCTTAATATTGACATCTTGCCAATAAAAATGCATTCAATACTGAATGTTAACTTTTATCCTTTTGGGTGTGTATTGCAATTTTCTCCTGGGAATTGTGTTTAGTATAATGTTTGTGTGTTTCATATGTTCTTTTTAACAACTGCATATCATAGTGCTTTGATCTGGCATTTCTTCTTTGCTTTGAGATTATTGTAAGTCAATAAGCAATATTTCACAGAGCCTAATTATGTTTTCCCTGGTAACTTCCCATTCTTTGAAAGCATATATATTCCTGTATGTACCTGTGCATATGTGTGCGTGTGTTGAGGTTTCTTTCTTGGCTAGTTCTTTTTGATGAAGCAGCCCAAAGTTTAACAAACTGTGTTTTTTTTTTTTAAATTTGACAAGGTTTGGTAAAATTTTTGCATCAAATTTCTGGAAAAGTTTACGATACAAGGTAGTACCAAGACCACCAAGAGGTGGAGTTAGAATTGTAATGGATTCAACACCACACAAATCCGATCAACCAATATGTTAAATTGACATTTTCTTTCAAGTCTGAAACTTATGGGGAATTTAGTGAGCAGGCACTAATACATCAGCTAGCTTCTCAAGGAGGGATAATGACAGTCCAATACAATCAGCTACTTCAAGGGATCTATGCAATTTCTGGAGAAGTGTGATACACACAACCTTATTGGAGACAGGCTCTCTCACTGGCTTCGGACTCGACAGGTAGGCTAAGCTTGCTGAACAAAGAAAAATTTGTCTCTCACACTCTAGCTCTAGGATTACAAGGGTACCAAAAAAATATATATATATATATATATATATATATATATATATCAAATAGGTTATATATACTATGCATATGCTATACATATACATGCTTGTGAAAGCTAATATTTTGTGTGCATGTTTTGCTATTAAATATGAACACTCTGTGAACACTTTGTGGCCTGAAGAGAGCATCATACCTCTTGAGACCCTGGAACTGGCGTTACAGTTTGTGAACCTCCACATGGATGCTGGTGACTGAACCCAATCACTCTGAAGAAGCAACAAGTGCTTTTAGCTACTGAATTCTCTGGTCAGCCCTGTATTGGCTTAAAAAAAATGGGAGTTCTGGGTGGTCCAAATGCAGGTCCTTATGCTTTTACAGCAAACACTTTACCAGTTGAAATGTTTTCACAGCTGTGAGCATTCATAATTTCCTATGATTAATGTTACTACATCTTACAATTCTATGGAATAGCTGGTACTTGAACATGATAGCAGTTGCCCACCATACCCTACCCCCAGCTACACCGGCTCACATCCATAAGACATTCCTTTCCGTATCATTCAACCAGAATACCAGAGGAAGAAATAAGATGAGTATGTTTTGCCATCATCTTCATATAAACAAGCCATCAATTAGTTAAGTACTTGGCTAAACAAACATTGGCATGCATTTATATCGGTCAAGCTCCACCAGCACTGTGTTTGTAACTAGCATGGCTCATCTTTCACAAGCCCACAGTGCATGCATTTGCATTAATTAAAACTTAAGCTGAGAGTCCTTTTCTGGTCTCCCCCAACTCCCAGTATCTTTCTCCAATAAATGTCTTCCATTAAAGCAAGAAGTACCTATACTTAGGGGGAAAGTAAAGCAATGCAAATGAAAATTCTTTTTCTCAGCTTTTTCATCTAGAGATTGAGCTGTGTCCTGATAATTCCATCAAGGTCTCCTTTCCTTCATCATGTGTTTTGTGGTTTTACAGGTTTGTGTTTAGATTCTGTTCTATTTGTGTTGCTGGAGATGCATCCCAAGTTCTTAAGCATTAGCTAAGTGCTCTGTCATCAAGCCACACCTCGGGCCCAGTCTTGAAGGATTTTCATATAAATTTTAGAGTGCAAGGGTTTAATCTCCTTGATGGCTTCCTTAGAGACAGCTTGAACCTTTCTTCTCACTGATAGGCACTTAGGCAGTGTGGCTTTTAAAGACATACACACTGATCTAGTGTTCTTCAGAATATAAATAGAAGCATTGAGAAGACTCTTGTAGCGTTCAAAATCGACTTCCCTGAACCAAGGGAGAAATTAAGTTGGGCTGAGGTGCCTATCTTTGGCTCATTAAATCTTGCAGGGTTTTCTCTGAAATGCTGGCTCTCCTAGGATAGTCAAAGAAAGATTCTCTTTAAATTCCCTGAAAGTCAGAAGGGTACAATTTTTTGATAATTTTAAATTATTCTTTATTAGAGCTGGATATTAAAATTGAATCATATCATCTAGGTAGATAACAGAAATAGAGGGAAAGGGGACGGATATATTAATCATTGCATCCACCAGCAAGAGAGCATCAGGGATAGTTGGAAATTTTATGATGTTCAAGCTACTTTGTCATTTTTACAAACAGAAATCCTCTGATTTAAATTATACTACCTGGCAAGATGGCACACACCTGAGTTCTCAGCACTCATGGAGTAGAGGCAAGATGTTTGCTATGAGTTTGAGGACTGCCTGGTCTATGTACTGAGTTTGCGGGTGGCCGAGGCTATAAAACATAGAAACAAATAAAAGTTAAAACTATATACTACTGGTTTCCAGAATTGAAATATATAAAAACCCTGAGCAGTAAACAAATCCATGTGGCTTTTGAGACACATTTGCTTTTTTCATACAGACATGACTTTGAGCTGCTGCTGCATTTTCAGACAGATCGTCATTACATGATAGGTAATCACTGAGCCTAATTTCATAGTTCAAATGATTTTAGTCTGGTGCACATTCTCTCTCTCTCTCTCTCTCTCTCTCTCTCTCTCTCTCTCTCACACACACACACACACACACACACACACACACACACACACACACACACACACACACACACACACTGGCCAGAGACAGACAGACGGACAGACAGACATTCTGAAAGGGATAGACCCAATTCTAACACTCAGCCTTAAAACAAGTTGCAATGTAAAGAAAGCATCAGAACTGAATAAATTCAACTAAGAGCAGTAGAAATTCAACTAAAATTGCTCCTCTATGAGCCATAGAGTATGAAATTATCACACGTGTACTGCAAGAAGTATGTTCATTTGAAAACAAACATTTTGACCAGCAAGATGGTTCGGTGGGTAAAAGTGCTTACTCTCAAGCCTGTGTTTAATGCCTTGGACTAACAGGTTGTGTTAAAAAGCAAGAGACTGCCATTTTGTATATGCACACCTTTCCTCCCAGCACTTGAGGAGGGAGGATCAGGTGGATCTATGTGAGTTGGAGCCCAATCTGTTCTACACAGTAAACTCTAGGCCAGCTAGCGGTATACACGCAGTGAGACGTCGTCTCAAACAAAGAATCAACAAAACAAAACACCCAAGCATCCACCCCCACCGCGCAAAAAAAATCCCAAATGGAATGAAACAAAACAAAGTTCCAACAGAACAGCAAAAACCCAACAAAGAAAATTTTAGGATGAGTGATGTGCTCATTTTGAACACAGGTTGTCAATGACTCACAGTGGAGGCTGCACCTCACACCCACTAGATAGAGATCTGACAGTGTTTGAGCGTGAGCACCAAAGTAACACCCCATAAATGAATCTAACAAGGAATCACTGGAGTACCATGAGTCCAATAACCGTCTACAGCATCAAACCTCACTCCAAGGCCCATCCCTCTACACCCACAAGGGCCCATCCTGCCATTGGCTTATTAACTCCCACAATCCCTGGAATAGAACACACCTCAGAGGGACAAACTATTCATTGAGCTTTTAAATGTCATTGCAAATGTAAGCAGTCATTTCCATAAGAAAAACAAAGGAATAAATGGAGGTTAACATTGGGCACAATTTAAGAGCTCAATTTATTCCTAAGGGGCCCATTCATCAAACATCACTTACGATTTTATTGCATATTCACAAGAAATCATTATATTTTTGCAGTTTTGAGTTCTATTACCCAGGGTCATAAAACCCTTTCTAATAAGAAATCACTGGGGATTGGGGATTTGCTCAGTGGTAGAGCTGTTTGAAGCGCAGGTCTGGGTTGGTCCCAGCCCCGGAAGAAAAAAAAAAAAAAAAAAAAAAAAAAAGAAATCACAACATCACAACTGTCAAGTCCAGTCTGATTAAAGGGAATGACAGATGACTGGAGGTCTTAGAGGGGATGCTATTTTGCCTCTCATTACTTAACATATTAAAGATGATTATATGATTTTTTAAAAGAAAATCCCATAGTTCTACTTCCGGGGGCCTGTATTATAAAGAGTGCCAATGTTAGGTGGTTTGCATTTTTCATGTCTTTTATTGTTTCCATGAAATTTCATGAATGGCTTTTAGGTCAAGTTATTATCGGCCTATACTTCATGAAAAATATCCTTTGCAAAAAAATGAAAACTCACCATTTATTCCCAAATTTATAAACATCAAATTCATGGTCAGATTGCTACCTGTTAATATGTTAGAACTCATTTTCATCACACAAAGGATCAGGAATAGTCACTGCTTCCTCCATGTGGGAACGGCTGTGTTCTAAAAACTGGCCCTATATTGTTACTTAACTGTTTATTTGTTATACTTTATTATATTTACTGTGTGTGTGTAACATGTATATGTGTGTGCATGTGGGCAGATGTGTGTATGGAGGCTCCAGGCAATGTAGAGTGCCTTCCTCAGTCACTTCTCCACCTTATTTTTTAAGATAGGGTCTCTTGCTGAATCTGGAGCACAGAGATTCAGCTAGATTTGCCTGCATGTGAGTTCCAGGAATCCTGTGTCACGCTTGTAAGGGGTTAGATTAAAGGTGCTGCCGGCCACAGCACCTGAATTTTTAATGTCAATTCTGGAGACTCTAACTCACATCCCCATGCTGAAGCACTTTAACAACTTAAGCATCTTCTTAACCCTTAGGGATATTTATTTATGCTTATGTTTTTTGTTTGTTTTAATTCCAGGTCTCAGTATGTAAGTCTGGCTGCTTTGGAACTCCCTTTGTAGAGTAGGCTGGCCTCAAACTCATAGAAATTTTCCAGACAGGACATTGAACCTCCTGAGTGCTGGGATTCAAGGGTGTACTATCACACCCAGCACTTAAAAATTGGATTTTCCCAAGTAGAGTTAGTATTGTTTCTATTTTATTGATTATCTACATGTATTAAAGCAATAATGTTCCAGAGAGTAAAGAGAAATTAGGTGGTCTTTCATGATAACACACACACACACACACACACACACACACACACACACACACACACACACAGCCTTCTGATGAAATTTATTTGTCAGAACAGATGATCACGTCATACTTCTGTTGGAACCAGCATTTGCTGACTCTTTGTTTGGACCCAATGCAGACCATTCTGCACTTCTTTTATATGATGCTGAAACCTGACCTACCCATCAACCCCACAGATCCAAACGCTTGGATTATATTTGATTGTTCTTAAGTCTCAAAACCAAATTTTCCAGTATATGAGAAGGTATTTTTCTGCACCGCAAACTCCTGTACTTTCAGATCCTCCTCTATGGTTTTGTCTGCCTTGGCTCCAAAAGCTGTCAAAGGACCTAATGGTATATCTAGCTCTGGAAAATATGGCGGTCTAGTCTGTGAGCTGCTCCAACACCTTAGCTTTCTGGGTCAGTCTCTCTCCACTCTCCTCCACATAGGTATTGAGGCAGAGCTGGAAGATTCAAAATTCCCACATGGGGTTCTCCTTTTTACCTTATATTGTGTCACTCCATCCATGATAGAGAACAGAGAGACAACATCGATATATTTTTGATGCCTTTATTGATCCAGATTGGCCAGAGTGACTTCCTCATAGAAAGTATTAAATACAACAAGGGTCAAATGTGTATTTAGCATAATGACATGAGGAAGAAAATGAGAATCCCAATCAGTCTTCGAGAACACTGTGATGCGTGCATACGCACTCACTCTATGTTATGATCTGGAGAATACTCTTCCCTTTCTACTCACACTGCATCTTTTCTTTAGACTTTAGGAAGAATAGGATATTTGGTATATCTTTTTTTTTTCCCTATAGCCTTTTCTCTATATCTCAGCAACAGCAGGGTTGACAGCTATGTCAACAAGTACTCTGAAACATCTGGAAATGTTTGTCTTAAATGAAATAACACATAGATTTTTCCCCCTATTGTTAAGCAAAACTGCTACAAGTTAAAGACAGCAATTTTGTGCGTATGTTTGAGTTTCAGAAGGAATACTTCAGAATTTCTGGTCATCTACTCTATTGGTTTCAAATTTAGATTTTATTTCATTTTTTATGGATGAGAATAAAGAGCGATGCTCTTTTAGATCATAGGGATTGAAGCACATCTCAAGCGCACATCGAAAAATAGAAGTAGAAACTATATGTAATATATTCAGTGACATCACATTAGACTAGTACCCAAGTCACACAAATGGCATAAGAAAACCAATGCTCAGCATTTCATCAGCATATACATAGAAATCTTCAACAAAGCTTCAATAGGCTGAAATAATATGTAAATGTAGTTATCCACTGTAACCAAATGGGATTTTGTTATGCAGGTCAGAATCAACATTTGAAAATTAGTTCTTGTAATCTGACACAATTAGCAGGCTATTAAAGAATATCCTATGATCATATTAACAGATAAGAAATAGATTTAACAAAATCTAAAACCTACCCCTGATAAGAATTTCCATAAACTTGAAAGACAGTATACTTTCAACTCAGGAAGGGGTATTTATTTGTAAGTCTTACTGCTTTGTTACTGTGCTCAGGAGCAGTGCAGTGTCCCTTTTCAGGACTATTTGTCAACACAGTGATGGAAAATCCCACATGAGCCAGGAAGAAGAAAAAGGGAAAGGAAAAAAAAATCTGTGTTCACAGGTGACACTCTTACCTATTTAGAAAATCCAAAAGAATCAACAAGATGAATGCTGTCATCAGGTTAGTGTGAACAAGTTATTTCTTTGTTCATCAGCAGTGAATAAGTAGTGTTTCAACTTAAAAGCATACCAATATCATTGATATCAGTATCTGAAAAAGAAAAACACAAAACGATATATGTAATATATGTTAATATTTGTATAATATAATCTAGTATCTAATATATCTATACCTTATATATTAGATATTAGATATAATATATAATTTAACTTGGCACATATATAATTATATGTAATATATGCATAATATAATTACACATAACTTATTATATATCGTATTGTTATAGATATCACATGTTGTATTATGTATTGATATCAATAATTTATACTAACAATAATTTTTATTTATTAAAAGCATTAATTATAATGACATATAAATATAAGTATAAATAATACGTATTAATGAAAAATAACAATAGATGATGTTAATAATATATAATGTATTATTTATATATAATAATTACACATTATATATGTATGAGAAAAACTCAAACTGTGGATGAAACAAAGAGCAAATCAATGGAGTGATGTCTGATGTTTATGCCCAAGAAGATTCAATATTATGATGTCAGTTCTTCTCAACTTGATCTATTGATTCAGTTCAGACCCATTCTGATTCCCAGCAGGTTATTTCTTGTACTCCAATATCTTAAAGTTTATATAGTGAGGAAAATAACCCAACACACAGGACAAAATCCAGGACTGACAAAGTCCAGACTTATCACAAAGGTACACTAATCGAGACCATATGGTGTTGATAAATATACAAATGGGAGCTTGAACAGATCAGAAAAGTGAGTTCAGAAATAAGCCTGCATAAATATGGTCAACTGATCTTTTATAATGAAATATCAAAGCATCTAACATTCACTTTCTTTTACCGAATAGTTAAAAATATGTGTGATATATACTGGTCTTAAACAGGAAAACTGGCTGGACATGGTGGTATATGCCTTTAATTTTAATATGTGAAAGGAATGGGCAGTTGGATTTCTGTGAGTTAGAGGGCAGCCTGGTCTGCATGGTGACTTAGAGGCCAGACAGGATTGCAGTGAGACCCTGTTTCAATAGAAACAAACAAACAAAAGAACATCATCAACAACAAAAAGTGCAAAGCTGAAAGCCTGCTAGAAGACATAGTTAATTTGGGGTATGATGAAGAGAAAATAACACCAAAAATAATTCATGAAACATTATGTTATAAAATGTCATTTTTATCAATTTTATACCATTATATCAATTACAAAAATTGATGTTATACTTCATTTAAATTATTTACTTCATTTCTCTAAAAGACACAATCGGGACTATTAGAAGACAAACCATAGCCAGGGGAACAACAGTTACAAAAGACATATGTAATAAAGAGCAGTTACCTAAAATGCACAAAGAACTCTTTAGAATTCAGAAATAAGAAAATTACCTGATTTTAATAATAGGCCAAGGACTTCAACAAAAAAAGAGAGAAGACAGAATACCAGCAAGCTAGCTCAGAGGGGAAGAAGTGCTTGCTGCCAAACTTGATGATCTTAGTATGAGTCAAGCAACTCGTACAGCGAAGGAGAGATCCAGCTTCTACAAGTTGTCTGCTGATCTCCACATACATCTCCAATAAATAACTAAACAGAAAATTTTATAAAGAATTAGAAAGACGACAGACAGCAAATGACCAAACGAAACTACTCCAGCTAATATGTTACTAGTGCAACAAAAAGAAAAACAGCAATGCTATACCACTCCACGGATTAGCAAAGTTGAAATTTAGAGCATTGACAGAACAAGTGTTGACAAGGATATGGAGCAACAGGATCTTCATTGCTGATGGCAGTACCAAGTTGTTTATCCTCCCAGAGAGTAGTTTGACAGTTTTTTTTTTTTTTTTTTTTTTTTTTTTTGGAGCTGGGGACCGAACCCAGGGCCTTTGCCCGTGAGGCAAGCGCTCTACCACTGAGCTAAACTCCCAACCCCATGACAGTTTTTATTAAGGATTTTATTCATTTACTAACATTCATCTACTAACATTTTAGTCTTAGCTAAAAAAACTATATGCCCCTCAAAATCCTGAAAATAAAGATGTCTATAACATCTTATCTTCATTTAACTATTAAAATATAGCAACAACAATATTCGTATGTGAATGGATAAACTAGTATATAGAGACCATGAAATATTATTCACACAAAAACTGAAATGACCTGGCAAACAATGAATTGGAATAGACAGACAATAAATACATATTACTGAATGAAAAAAGCTCCTCTCTAAAGGTTATAATACTCTATCATTATGATTAGGCATTCAGGAAAATGGCAAAAGTGTTGAAATGATGAAAATAATTGGTTGTCTAAGTTACAGAGAAGGAGGAGAGAAAGAAATTCCATAGAACTCATGATATTTTTTTTTAGGGCAATACAACTACTCTGTATGATAGTACATCGATGGACAGAATACTATGCACTTGTCCACATCTATTGATTATACAACAAGAGTCAATAAACCCTAATGGAAATTGGATGATAATATGTGCTAGCTCACCGACTATAATAAATATTCCATGGTTTTATGGGATTTTATGAATGTAAAAGATTCAATGTATTGGAGGCAGTGAGTATGTAGATGTCTTTCTACCTTCCATTCAGTTTTGCAATGAACCTAAAACTGCATGAAAATATAAAGTTCATGGAAAAGTGATTGGATTATTATGAATTAACTCTTTTGTTACTAGAGACTTTCCCAGAAACCATAGCTTGTTTTGGATTTGGTTTTCATTTAAATGATGTCATTTCTCTGTTCACTGAAGCAACTGTATCACACTGAAAATAGAACCAAATTTTCTGGGTATTTTGATCAAAGTGATGTTCTGAGTCCTATACTCAATGCTTTGACAGGTCTCTATACCATTGGGTATTATATGGAAATCCATGATTTAACAACTGCCACTTATCATTCCCATTGTGCTATTTAGGAAATGTGGTATTGTTCAGTTAGTAATAAGTAGACATAGTACGCTTAGATCTATGAACAAAATAACATCTGATAATTGAAGAGCATGTGGAAAGATGGCAACCACTTTGTTATTGGAGTTAGGTCTCATGTGGAGCGGAAGGTTGTATGGTATTTTAAAGATCATTACATTGGCTTGCAAATTGAGTATGACAGCGTAATTAACTTCCTTCCCATCTGTTTGCCATCCTAAAGAATATAGTGTGTCTGGAGTTAGTATTTTGTTTTTTCGGTGCATGCCAAATATTGATTCCAAACTTTAATGTCCTCGAAAGTATTTGGAGGGTTTGTTATAATCAGATTTTTGCCAACTACCCCTAGAGCCTCTGACTCAGCAATTGTAGGAGAAGTCCTTGGGATTTGTACTGTTTTTATAAGTGTGTGTGTGTGTGTGTGTGTGTGTGCGCGCGCGCGCGAGTGTGCGCAACCGTGAGTGCGTACATGCGTGCGTGCGTGTGTGCGTGCGTGCGTGCGTTCTATGTGTGGAGGTCAGAGGACAACCTCAGGTTGTCTCTCTTGTCTCTATCTTTGCCTTCTATTTGGTTTGAGACAAGGTTTCCCATTCACCACAGCAGGCTGGCTATCTGGAGATCTTCTGGAGATTTTAGCTGCCTATACATCCCAATGTTATAAAGAACCCTGGGATTACAGACGCACACTCCCAAGTCTGACTTTATATGGGCTCTGGTGATCTGACATAAGGTCCTCATCTTTGCAGAAAAAGCGTCTCTATCTGCTGAGCCATCTTCCTGCCCTGACACCCACCCCACTTTAGAAGGCACTGGCAACTGTGATTTAAGTGTAGAGAAAGGAACAGGCCTAAGGTGGAAAGCAGGGCCAAAAAAGAAAAGTAGGAACTTTTCCTTCCTTGATGCAAATCAAGTTTTATATTTTTACTTTCTATTGCTCTGATAAATACCATGGGGCAAAAGCAATGTGGGGAGGAAGGATTAACTTCCATGTCCATCAGTGAGTAGAGTAGGAGCAGAAACTAAAATAGACCATGGAGGAATGTTGCTTCCAGGCTTGCTCCTCATGGCTTGGCTCAGCTTTCTTTCTTACTTAACCCAGGACCAACTGCCCAGTTATGGCAACACCCACAATGGGATGGGCCTGTCACTCATCAATCACCAGTCCAGAAAATGCCAACAGACTTACCTACAGGCAAAGCTGATGGAGACAATACATCAGTTGAGATTCCCTCTTCCAAGATGACTCTAGCTTGTGTCAAGTTGATTAAAAATACTGACCAGAACATTGTTCATATTAGAATCACAGGGTTTCTTCTCCAGACCCTGTTGTCAGCTTTTTATGCTGCTGAAGCATCTGAAGCTGCAGAACTCAGTCTCTTACATTTGGAACTTTGTTGTTTTCTAAACACAACTAAACGCCCATTCCTCATGGTTGGTAATGAAGTCTTCCTCTTCCTCCATACTATTATCTGATATTCATAGAATTTCTAAGTTATTTTGGTACTGTTTGGTAATTTTAGCAGACATAGATAACTTTTGATAGAAGACTTTCTGGGAGATTTGCAACGTCAAGGAAAAAGACTTATATACTCATTGGATAATGTGGAAACAAAAAATATAGATGACATTCATCCTTTTTTCCTCCATAATATGGCTAGAGGGTGTCATTTTCCAATGTGCTAATGAAAGCATTTGTCAAATTAAGGTTTGGCTAGATAATTAATGAGTGTGATGGCTAATCTTGGTTGACAACTTGACTATATCTGGAATTAACTAAAACCCAGCAGCTGGGCACTCTAGCTAGGGATTTTTCTTGATTGGATCATTTGAGGTGGAAGACCCACCCTCAATCTAGGCCATATCTTCTCGTGGTAGCCTATATAAAGGGACACGTTCTTCCCCTGCTTGATCTCACTGCTGAGTTCAACTATCCCTCTGCTGAGGCATTCCTTCACTGGTAATGTTAGAGCTTCTTTCAGGATTCCTACATAAACCAAAGTGAAATAAGCCACACAGATTTGTGGGCTGGGTAACTACTGGATTTTTGGGCTTTCCATCAACAGACTGCAATTATTGGACTAGATGGACCACAGCATATAAGGCACTCTAATAAGTCATCTTTGAATACATTTATTCTACCTATTCTGTTCCTCCAGAGAACCCTAATACAATGAGCTACATAGCCTAAAGCAGGAAGAAAAAAATGAAAGAGGAAAAGATCAGATACAGTATTTTTAGGTAGACAGAAACTGGCCAAAGAGTTCTTTTTGCAATAAATATGAGTTATTGAATCTGTCATGAATTGAGTGAGGGTGAGGGTTTTGTATAAACGGAAGATAATACTGTAATTCAGATACTCTTTGGTATTTAGCCATTGGTTTTCTCCAATTCTTATGCTTTTTCAGGCTACAGATTTTGTAGTCTGGTGAGGGAATGAATCTACATTTTTGAGTCACCCCTCATACCCTCAATGAAAATAATGTCTTGCCTCCTGCTGATTAGCATACCTCCAATACATTTTTTTTTACATTTTAAATATTTGTTTCTGTAGTGTGTGTGTGAGGGGGGTATGTGCGCCATGACACACATTTGAAGGGGTACTGCTGTCACAGGACAATGTGCAGCAATGTTAGGTTCTTTCCTTCCACCGTGCTGGTCCAGAGAGATGAATTTGGGTTACTCGACTCAAAAGCAGACACCTTTACCCAATGAGTCATTTTACCAGTGCATTGGGAAATATTTCATGCTAATGAATTTGATGTCCTTTCCTTATTTGCTTCGGAAGTGTGGCTCCCCCCTTAGGTGGATTTTGGTATGACCTCATTGTCTCTAGCGTATATGTTTAGATGGGCTCATAAGTAAACAATATCCATCTACATATCACAGTTCTGTTCTATTTATAAAGGCAGGTAGCAGAGGTGAGGCGAGAAGTCCTTCATGTGAATCACAGAGGGACTGCAATGATTTGGGTGTGATGTCTCATTACCAAGTGTTGTTCCAGGTATAGAGCATAAAGGAGGAGATTGGAGGTTATTATTTCTTGTTTGCAAGTCATTGGCTATTATATTTTACTGACTTGCTTTACAAAAATTTGGATGTTTGTGTTTTGATGTGAGTTTTTTTTTTAGGAAAATGTTACACAAATAATTGTAGCATTTTCCAATTTCACCTTGAATCACAAAGATTTTATAAACTCTAATGCAATATAAAACAAAAGAAAATTTAAAAAAAACCTAACAAGACCAAAGAAGTGCTTTAAAAGTCAGATTGGTCCTTTGTAGAAGAAATAGAGTTTCTTTTCACATTTTTCTTTCTATTTCAAATACAACACTTTGGTGATGCTGGTAGCACACCCTGAATTTAATTATTAAAAATAATGACAACATGAATGGAAGTTCCCAAAACCAGCTTTCCCCTTTCATCAAAGATCATTTAATTTCCCAAAGAATTTGAGTGAAGGATTGTAGCTGAAAGGTTAAAAGAAGGCGTGTTGCCCTTGGCTTAATCCTGTCTTTTCTTTTTATGTCATTTGATGTTCAGCTCAAACTTAAAAATTCTAATACTTGGCATATGTACTGAATATGTGGCATGTTTTTAATACTGAACATTTTTTCCTTCTTTTTCTTTTTTTTGTTTGCTTGTTTGTTCCTTTGCCTTGTATTTATTCTGACAAGTGAAAATAACGTGGAGTAGAACAATTTATGCCAATGAATTTGAAATTGTATTTTACCCTCTGAATTCTCAAAAATTGTAGACTGGGTGTCTTGAAAGTATAAATACTAGTTTAAATAGTGAATTATTGAGATAGTGAAGGTGTTTGAGGTTCACAAATACAAACCGCATTTTTAGTAATTTTCCCTTAGAGGGAACCCTGGAACTCAGCATTTGATACATTTATCTTTATTTATTATTGCTAGTCAGTAAAGGTACATGGTGGGATTCCTAAGGAAAGAATCATAGCAAAGTCTAGAGGAATCCATGACCAGAACTGCCCTATTGTTACAGAATGAGACCACACAAGGCCCCCTACGTAAACCTGCAAGAAAGGGAAAGCCCATCTGAGGTTCTGAACCCAGGAGTCTCCTCGTATCTAACCTACAGGACCAATCCTACCAACTGAAATTATTGAAATTCCAAACTCTGAATAAGGGAAGCAGTGGTTTTGCTTTCCATGTGGGCACAACAATTCAACATCAATGAAGAACATTCCAGAAGCTGAGTTCCTAGAAGGCAGCCAGGGCCCAGTGCTGGCCTCATATTTGCACCTCACCTACAGGGTTAGCAGTGTCCTCCTGAGATACATACACTCATAGTACTGTTGTTGTATAGAATTGTGTAATTGTTGGTAAAAGAATTTTGGAGGGAATAGGTTTGGGGTAGAGCATCTTGAAGAACCAAGTCCTGATGTTCATTTATGTTTTGTTGGAAACAGGAATGACTTGGAGGCCAAAAGGACTGAATCAAAAGTAGACCTAGTTCCATCTACAAGTTAAATGTTGGATATTTATTAGATTTCTTAAAGATGACAAAATTTTTACCTCCTGAAGAACAATGTATAGCCTGAGCTCAACAATTTTTCTGTATTACCCCATTTCTAGTTGCTCTGGACTAATGGTCACATCCTTTCTGTCCTGTGTCATTTCCGGCTTCTGAGTCAATGTTGCAGAGCAGTAGTCATGAGAATTTGCCGTGATGAAATGGAGTTGGTATGCAGGCATGCTAAGGGAGCCCATTCACATGCTCACTGGCCATTGACACATCTGCCCATTTTCTTGAGTCCTCCACACGCTCTGATTTAGGTTTAGTTAGGATGGAGCAAGTTTGTGTCAGCACAGCATGTTATAGAAACTATGATCTCTTTAGGTTCTATCTCCCCGATGTTGGGTCTTCTGGCTAATGTCATCCCCATTGAGTAGTGGGAGCTTCTTGAATCTCTGGCACCTGGGATATTTTAGTGGTTTGCCTATTCCCCATCTCATACTGCTACATATTTCTATTTATTCTCCTGGCCCTCTAGACTTCTCTCCTGTTTCTTCCCCTACCTGATCCTGCCCTCCCCTTTTTTTCTTCCTGCTCCCCTCTCCCACCTAAGTCTCTCCTTTTCATTGCCTCTAGTGATTATTTTGTTCCCCCTTCTATGTATGATTGAAGCATCCTCACTTTGGCTTTCCTTCTTAAGCTTCATATGGTCTTTGAGTTGTATTGCAGGCATTCTGAAATTTTGGGCTAATATCCACTTATCAGTGAGTGCATACCATGTATGTCCTCTTAAGTTTGGGTCACCTCACTCAGGATTATATTTTCTAGTTTCCTCTATTTGCCTGCAAAATTCATGAAGTCTATGTTTTTAATAGCTTAATAGTATTCCATTGTATAAATGTACTAGATTTTCTGTATCCATTCTTCCATAGAGAGACATCTGGGTTGCTTCCAGCTTCTGGCTATTATAAATAAGGCTGCTATGAACGTAGTTAGCACGTGTCCTTGTTATATGTTGGAGCATCTTTTAGGTATATGCCTAGTAGTTGTATAGCTGGGTCTTCAAGTAGAAGAATTTCCAATTATCTGAGGAACTGCCAGATTATTTTCCAAAGTGGTTATATCAGATTGGAATCCTACCAGCAATGGAGGAGCATTTTTAATACCTAACATCCAAGAGATAGATTGTAAAGAGACCACAGCCAGTAGATAGACATGGCCCCCAGTTGAGGGATGGAGCCATCTACCTATCTCAAAGTCTTTAACCCAGAATTGTTCCTTTCCAAAGGAAAGATAGGGGCAAAAAATGGAGCAGAGATGTAAGGAAATGCCATTCAGAGACTATCCCATCCACAGACACCAAATCCAATACTATTGCTGATGCCTGGTATAGCTGCCCTAGGAGAGGCTCTGCCAGTACCAGACTAAGACAGATGCGGATAATCACAGCCAGTCATTGGACTGAAGAGGGGGACCCCAGTGGAAGAGTTAGGGAAGGACTAAAGTGCTAAAGGGGATTGCATCCCCATAGGAAGAACATCATCAACTAACCGGACCCCTCAAAGCTCCCAAGGACTAAGCCACCAACAAAAGATTATATACATGAATAGGTCCATGGCTCCCACACATATGTAGCTGAGGACTGCCTTATCAATGGGAGGGGAGGTGCCTGGTCATGTGAAGGCTTGTTGTCCCAGTGAAAGGGATGCTAGAGAGTTAGGGTGGGAGTGGGTGGGTGGGTCAGGGAGCACACTCTTAGAGGCAAAGGAAAGGAAGGGGGATTGGGCAGGGGAGTTTCAGAGGGGAGACTGGGAAGGGGGTTAACATTTGAAATGTAAATAAATAGAATAATCAATAATAAAAAAAGAAATTGTGGTAGGGCTATAAAAGGAAATAAGAGAATACAGTGGCCTACTAACATGTATAAGCTCTTGATTGCAGAAGCTGGAAACAAGCATAGTATGTCCTATCTCATTGACCTCACATGCACCTTAAACATATCATCAAACTCAAGGGTCACATGTTCTCCAAGCCAAGTCAGGCTACCCATGTCCTTACTGTGCCAATTAAAAAAGCCAAATGAACAGTGGAAAATAGAAAAATGAGAATTATTCAATGTAACACCATTGGAAAGTAGGACAAAAGAGATCCACTAGCCCCGATCCCTCAGTCAATTTTCTGGGTCTTGTCATGATATTAAAGTTGAAGTAGATAGAAGGCCTATCAATTTCTATCTAATGAAATAGATAATCAGTCCCTATAAAGATATAGTCCCAACCACCATGACCCATCATTCTCTAGGCTTTAGTTTTATCCTATGAGCTGGTTTGGCAAGTTGTTAAATGGTGCAAAAATCTCTTTCCAAGCAAGAGGCTAGTTCCCCTCTGGCTAGTGTCTTTTTCTTATCCCAGCATGAGATTCTTAGAGAAAATTCCTATTTCTTTGGTTCTTTTGTTTCAGTAGTCTGGTATTCACATTGAGACACAAGTGTCTCTTTAGAATATCTTCATTGCTGCCAGGCCCCTTCTTTAAAAAGCCAATTACAGAGTGATTGATTCTAAAGCAAGAAACCCTTATTGTTGCAGTAATGAGCTAGGTTTAAAGCCATATTGAGCCTTTAAATGTTTGTTTACAGTATGCATACATGCATCTCGGTGACTGTATAGGAGCATAGGGGATGTACATAAACCGATTGTTAATGAAGAAGAACTTCTAAACAGAGCATTGGAAGACATCTGAATATATGCTTCCTTTTCTTTTCCAACGTAATCACCTACAAAGTGACGATGGAAGAAACATATTGACAATAGAATGGAATCATCAAGAATGTGAGGATTATGGCTGAAGAAATGACTCACTGGTTAAGAGCCCTGGATGCTCCTCTAGAGGACCCAGGTTTAATTCCTAGCATTCACATGGCAGTTCACAACTATGTGCAATTCCAGTTCCAAGGGATCCATGGTAGCAGGCATACATGTGATCACACACACACACACACACACACACACACACACACACAGAGAGAGAGAGAGAGAGAGAGAGAGAGAGAGAGAGAGAGAGAGAGAGACAGAGAGAGAGAGAGAGAGAGAGAGAGAGACAGAGAGAGAGACAGAGAGAGAGAGAGACAGAGAGAGAGACAGAGACAGAGAGAGAGACAGAGAGAGACAGAGAGAGAGACAGAGAGAGAGAGAGAGAGAGGCAAAATGCCCATACACCTAAGTAAAATAAATTAATCCTTTTAAAAAATGTGAGGATCCTGTTTAACCTATGAACTGTAATTACAAACATGTAAGAAATTCTGCACACATAATTTCCATCGGTATTTCATTCAGTGTTGTGATTTCACAGACTTTGTGTGTGTGTGTGTGTGTGTGTGTGTTTGTGTGTGTGTGTGTGTGTATCTATACCATATGTATCATGTTTTTCACATGTATCTATTAAGTTTTGTATGTCTTATTTTTTTTTATCGATTTTTTGGAAACAGTATCACTGTAAATCTCTACTTGGCCTGGAGCTTGCTATGTAGACCCTGCTGAACTCAAAGGCATAGGATCCTGCAAGCCCTGACTACCCAGGGCTGAACTTACAGGCACGTACCACCATGATCAGCCTCAATTATATATAGCTTTTATTTCTCCAATAAGGGGGCTTTGCTGGCATATTTCTTTGTGTACCACATGCCTTCCTGATGTTGGTTGAGGTCACAAGAGGGTATCATATTCAAAAGTGTAGTTACAGAGGATTGTGCATCACTGTTTGGACGATGGGAAGTGAACCTGAGTCCTCTGCACAACCAGGGAGTGTTCTTAAGCCTTGAGCCATCTCCACAACAATTATCCCTATTTTAGGTGAAAAAATTACCATGTTTTCCCCAGTTGGTTCTGAAGGAAACTCCACAGGTCCAATGATGCTGGAGTTGGTTTGCCACCTAGGCTAGACATTACTACCCTTGTCAGACCAGCTGCCCTCACTAATCTGGAAGCTTCCACACCCCAACTCCAAGGTTTCTGCTTTCTGGTATTTTGATCTCTTCAGCACAGAATGATTTCTGAATGGTGGAAACAGGAAAGTTTGGAGAGGGCAGAAAAGAGAAGTGAGAACTGAAATGGAGAAGCAGAAAGAGTGACCCTAGACAATGGCATTGCTGCCTTCTCTCAGATGCCTTGTTCTAGCACCTGGCTTGAAAGCTGATTTTCTGGGCAGCTTCTTGGACAGACTTGATAAAGAACATATTTTAAAACACACTCAATATCCCCTTTCCTCCATACTTTTAAAAAATCTTTATAGATCAAACAAAACCTACCTTCACTTCTATGTGGGGGTTACTCTAATGTTATTAAATGCCTTTAAACATTTAAATGTCACTTCTGTATTTCTGTTCAAGCCTGGTGTCTGACAAACCCTTCCAATTATTTCAGTTACTTTTAGAAAGCTGATGTTTTTGACGTATGGATGTATTTTGTTCTTTTGAATGTTTCAGTTCAATTTATAAATCTTTCCAGTTTGGAAGTCCATCCCCAGATTTAAAGCAGTTATTCAAATAACATCCACTTTAAATTAGAATTCCAAGACTATGCTAGTAGTATGCCAAATTCCCTTAAGTAACATAAAATATTTACACTATCAAATATCAAATTAATTATATGCTTAATGCAAACACGTTAGCTGGGTCTTACACCAAGTGACAGTGAAGAGAAATGCAATTATTAATATTATTAATAGTTATTAATATTATTAATAGCCTGATGGTTTCTTGACCAGGGCTTCTTAGTCTTTCACAAACACATGGATCATCTGGGGTGATGGGTGTTTCTTTTGAAAGCGCAGGTTTAGATTCTGTAGGGCCTAGGTGTGTGTGTGTGTGTGTGTGTGTGTGTGTGTGTGTGTGTGTGTAGTCACACGAATGTGCATATGGGTGTGGTGGGATGTGTGTTCCAACTTTCCCTCTAACTCCAGGGATTCTCATGCTCCTGGCATATGTAGTGACCACACTTGACTTGTGAGGTCTGAGATTCAAGTGCCATTTAACATCCTTCTTCAGTCTCTTCACAGATGACTTCTTCCCCACTGAGATGTTTAACTTCCTTCACAGTTTGATTAGTTTTTGCATTTCTTTGACTCTCTTAGCACATTCAAATGTCATTTCCATTAGACTCTGCACACTTCTCCAGGCTTTGTGTCACTGTAGTCATAAAATTAAAAAGAACCCTTGAAGATTTAAATTACTCTAACTCATTTAAAGGGAAAAAGATTGTTTTGAAATAAATGCATATAAATGTTTCACCTAGAGAAAAAATGAGAAAGGGTGGAATACACGGTTTCCAGAGTGGCAATTTTAACTGTTGGATAAATGAATTTCAAGGAATATGAAATGCAGTATTTAAAAAGTTGGTCCCTACCTTCAAACAAATTTTTAAAAATTACTTATTTTATATTTCCATTTGCTTTATCTGTATATAAGTCTAATGTATACCTGTTGCCCTCAGAGGATGGAGGAACATGCCAGCTTCCCCTCAGCAGGAATTACAGATGTTTAGGAGTCCTGATATGGGGGCTAGATACCAAATCCTTGTCCTTCTCAAGGGCATCCAGTGCTTTTAACCTCAGAGATATCACTCCAGCTCCTCAAACAATTTTTCATTATTGGTTGATAGCAAGGTTGTATTTTTCTTTTCCTTTTGGAATTTTCTTTCTGAAACATAATGTCTGTCCCCAGAAGTCATTACTGTACAGAAATAACAGTGTTCTGGGTTTCCCCATCAAATACCTAAGAAACAATAGCTCTATACATGATGTGGATTGTAGGTTAATCTAGCAAATTCTGAGTCAGCCTTTCACTAACATTGTATTACTCCATTAAATAGAATTTCAGCTTTAAAGGGAAGCATGTCTGTTTTCATTTATACACCTGCACACAGGTGTGTTCCTCTGCGTTTTTTTTTCTTCTGTATATCTGTGGTACTGAGAGACTAGGAGTCTGTGAGCAGTGAGTGCCATCATTTCTGAGGGCACTCATTACTCTCTGATCTTAACAAAGGCCTGAGTACTGCCCTGGCCCTACAGGCAGTTACATTTAACACTGTAGAATTTTAAAGCAAAAGTTCTAGATACTGGAGTCTCAAAGAACTATACTCTGCCACCTGTCCCAATCTACTAATTGCAGATACAAGTCATAATAAAAAGCAGATAACATGTTTAGAAAAGAAACGGACGAAGGGTTCCTGTGACCCTCACTTCACCTCTGTGGTACTGCCAGGAGCTTTCTCTTTAAATAGAGAAGGAATGAGGATGGGGAACACAAGAAGGAGTATGCATAATTAACTGGCCCTGTTCAGAGTGTGATCTGGATGAGCATCGTCTCAGTTGTGCTTCTGCAAGGTGATCAGAAGAAGCCCTTATTGCTGTCTGTGTTTGAGAGGATCAGTTTGATTTCTACCACATGCTCACTTTTGCCCTAGGATATGGCCTTAATTTTAAAGATAATCCCAGGGGTAGTAACGGATTGATGCAGGATTCCATAGGCTCTGCTATTGTTCCAGCCCAAGACTGCTTAGCTCAAAGACGATAGTGAAGAGACCTTTATCTCTCTTTCCAGTCTAAAACAGCACATTTAAAAACCTAACTTTGTTGCTCTTTTCTTGATGCCTTCATCCTTGAAAGAGAATGAGATTGGTTAGGTATCAAGTTTCTAGAGAGGCAGCTCCTGGGTGATTAACAGGCCTTTGTTCAGAGTTAAGCAGGTAACTCAAAATAGGGGAAAGAGACACAAAATGGAAAGGATGCTTGGCTATCATCCTATATTTAGTTACCTTGTTGGCTCAAATGACGAATCATTGGTCTTTTACAAAAGCAGCTAATAGCTACCTGTTCCACCACTTCAGTAGAATCCAGTCCTCTCCTGGTGTTCATACAAGTGTGCCTGTGTGCATGCTGGCAGTACTATGTTCCTGTATTAAAGATTGCAAGTGCTTAGGCCAAGCAATTTTCCTTTTAGAAGTCAGTTGGAATAATTAATTCCACTGGTGTGCAGGTTTGTTCAAGGACATTCTTGTGGCATCCTTCAAAATAGCAGCAGTCAATCAGACATTCGGAGGACTGTGCGGTCATTCCAAATCTTGATTAATTATCATGACAAAAAGCTACATGGTATGTTGTTAAAAGGATACATCAGAGTACAAAAAGTGGTTGCATTAGAACCTGTTGTTGCAATTGAATAAATAATGTATATTTATGGTTTTCAAAGCAAAGTAAAATCATATCTTCTATAGATATACAATGAACACATTAAAGATCTTTAGATAAGTCTGTGGGGGAACTGGTAAGATGGGAAAACAGAATGGAAAGCAAAGAAGCATTTACATATCATCAATGCTGAAATGAATCTGCAAACAGTTGCCAATGTAGCTTCTTGAACAGTAGGAAAGGGAGTCAGTTGTTGCCCCTACCTTATAGAATTTGTATGATGGTCTCTACATGTTACACTAGATCTGTCGTTGGTTAATTGAAAATTAGTTAGAGGTCCATCAGATGACTGGGAGGATACAGGCACCTGACAAACATACCTCAAAACTTGACTTCCATTCCTGGATCCCATGATAAAGGGTGAGAACTGTTTCCCAAAGGCTGTCCTGTGACCCCCAGACAAGGAGCAGGGTACATGTGTATATGCACCCACATTCACATACACATATACACACACCACAATAATAATGCATTAAAAAAATCATGAGGTTGGAGGCTGTAAAGAGAGCTCTTGTCAGTGAAAGACAGTTAAAATCAGTGGTTAAGATCATGGACTGCTTTTCCGGAAGACCCAAGTTCAATTATCAGTACCTATATCAGATAGTATATGATCGCCTGTGAGAGAAGCTTTAGTGATTTCTCCTAACTTCTCTGGCTTTTGTAGGTAACTATACATGCATATTTGTACAAACACACACACACACTTAAAAAGAATAAAACATAAATGTTCAAAAGAAACATGGTGTTATAAAACAGTTCAGAGAGAACTAAAGGCACAAATCCTTCACACAGTCAAAAGCAGGCAACTTGGATAGGTGTGTTCTCTCATTATCGCTTTAAAAAGGCAGATTTCTCTTGAAGCACATGATGTTAGTCATGGCAGGTAGATTTTGTGTTAGTTTTACCTTTTTCCTATTTGTATTTAAGAACATTAAGAAAAGAACATAAATATAACTATGTAGTTATATTGCAAAGTTAGTTAGAGGAAAAAGAATTACACCTATTGAAAAAGAAGTACGAGTTACCTCATGGTGTTAGCAGTTTCCAAGACCAAAGTATGCTATGCAGCTGCTGCTTAGAGGTACTGTGAGTAATTGGTGGTTAATGGAGGCCAAAGTCTGAGTGGTCATTGTTTGTCTTGCTGACCTACTTCGGGTAAGTCTGCCATAGATTGCTTTGTGTTCCGGCTTTAAATGTTTTCACTTGCAAGAGATGGTGATCAAAGGTGAATTTTCATGCTAGCTTTAACAGTCAGTAAATGCTGCGCCAGGCACTTCCTAGTGTTTTCTCTGCCTTTTCAAGGCAAGTCAGGAAACAAGCCTTACTTACTAATGAGCACTTTCCTAGAGGGAGATGGGAGAATGGCAGTGGTGGGCATGGGGTATGAAAAGAAAAGTGTGCCCATTGCTGTGTAGATAGAGAAGACTAGATTGAAGCTTCTGGGATTCATACCCCATAAACCCCCATGTCCTCATATAATTTCTAGACGATGGATTTGAAAAATTAAACAACTTTCCCCTGTTGTACAGTTGTGAAGAGAAACAAATATGCTTGTGGCTTATACGATTCTCTGAGTATTTGCCAAGTTACGGTAGATTACCTGGAGACTGTTTTCTTGCTCAGCTCCTGGTGATTTTCCTTTATGTACCTCTTGAGCCACCATCCTTCTGTCATAATCCTCAATTTCTCACACAGTGCTACACGGTAGCTTCTTATGGTGCCATGTTTCCCTTCTAATTTTCAGCCAGGCTGAGGAGAGATTTTTCAAAGAACCCTCCCCAGAATATAGTCATGCATCTTTCAAAATATTTATTTGCTTTTATCTATAAAATGTTTTGCCTGAATATATGTCTTTGTACCTCCAGCTTGCAGTGGCTGTGGAGGTCAGAAGAGACTTTTTGATTTCCAGGAACTGGAGTTGCAGGTGGCTGTGAGCTGCCATGTGGGTACTGGGAATTGAACCTGACTGCTTTGCAAGAACAGTAACCACTGGGCCATCTTTTCAGTCCCCAAGTTATGTACCTTATTGACGGGGCATATGTCTTTGTTGGGAAACTCACCAAAGCTTGCCTTTATAACTTATTATATCACAATAACATTATTCGTTGAACATTAATTCTTTGCCCTTCTTAGCTTTAGCTCAAGTAGTGAGCCTTTGTTCAGTGGATGAACATAGCATTATTGGATATAAACTATTTTATATCTGGATTATTGCAGTTTGTGGCTGTTCTTGTATTCTGCTTTCAAAAAGAACCAATTCCCCTAAAACCTGTTTGGGGGCAGTATACATATGTGATTTGAAAGTTCACTTCCAATAGCTTTCACTGTTGGTGACTTTCATTGGGAGAATGTAAATGGAGTCACTACTGTCTTTGGAGAAACTGGAAAACCTCATGGGCTTAGTCTTTATTTCATGGAGATGTACATATCCTGGCCACTTTTAAGCTGCTCAGAGACAGTAGTGCTTTCCCTTTAGCTGGGAGACTGTTGAAACACCCTTTGAGAATGGAATTTCTCTAGGAATCTCATGCTGGGGGAAGGAACCTGGTACTAGCTGAAGTAGTAGCTTGTCTCCAGGAAGAGACTTCATATAGGCTGTGAGACCATCTTGCTGGAGAGACTGGAACCAAGGCAATCTGGGTCATTAGGGGAACATGCGCTGATGGGTGCTGCTGAACTTTGCAGAAATGCCTCCTTGCTCTTCACCGTGTTCTTTAACAGTGAATACGTGTCTTCTTCCACTTTCCCTAGTACTCGCCTGCTGGAACAATGAACCCACAAGAAAAGAATATTTCCTGAAGACTCTTAGACTGAAAGAAAACAGTAGTCAGAGAAAGAACTTGGCCCTGGGTAGAGAGATTTCACACAGTTCTAATAACTTCTCAGACAAGCTTACAGGATGAGACTAAAGTCCGTATAAGAATGAGTTAATGATAGGTGGGGCTATGTTCTTCAATATGTGTGTATAAAGATATTTGGTTTCATTGGGCTTTCACATGGGGTGGAGGGCAGGTATCATTTGTTCCCAGATGACAGATATATATATCTCAAATGCAAACATTAAAACAAAAACACTGCCAGTGTTTCAAAATAAAGACAAGGGACAGAGATATGCCAGGAATTTTTCATTATATAGATATTTGAATGAGGACAGTAACGTCCAGTAGGCCACACAGTAACACTGTTACTAAACATAGGTGAAACATCTTGAACCCCAAGCCACCAGTCTACAGTAAGCCAATTAAAGGGGTCAAATTAAATGAGAAAACATAAAGTGGAGATTTATTCAATGTGGTCAGAGATTCCCTCCAAGTTCACATTCCTGTTCCTGCAGTGAGGTCAAAGTTCAAATAGAGAGCCAAGGATATGCACATCTAAGCAATTCAAGGTGTGGTCTTGTCCACCATTGATCTTGTCTAGGCTTCAGTCTCATCCAAGAAGGTAGTTAGAACTCTATGAAATCTTTTTCCTGGAAAGAAATTTCCCATCTGGCTTCAGACCCTTCCTTCTCCCAGCATAGATTCACAGAGAAATCCCATTTATTTTGGGGTCCATTGTTTCAACAGTCAGTCAGACTGATAGACACAAATGTGTCTAGAGTATCTTCATTGGTACTGGGTCAGGCATAGTAACGGAAAGATTTCAGTAATCTAATATGAGTTAAGAAAAGGGAACACATAAGCTGGGTGGGAATCCTGATTCAATCTCAAGAGGAGGATGAACTTGACCAAAACACATTATGAAATTATCAAAGAATAAAAGGAAATTTATATAAAATAATATCATAACCTTAAATTTGTTTTGATCACCTCTTTGTCGTAATTTACTTTAGGTGCTTTTATTCTTTGTTTACCTTTGTATCATGTTTATTTGTTGACTGCTAGCTTTATGGGCTCTTATCAGAGCAAATCACTCATCAGTTCTCTATGTTTCCATAGGTTTGCCTCGTGACAAAGGTTTTGAATATGTATTCTTATCCATTAATGTACTTTTGTGGATTTGCTAAGATGTTGGGTTTAAGCCTCCTAATTACATTGTTCATCTTTCACCTTTGTGAAAGGGAACAGAACAGATTCATTTGGTTACATGAGCATAATCGTGCCAATTCTACATTACTGTAGTTTCAGGGAAGCAATTTTGGCTTTCCTCATAGGCCATGTTGTGATGTTTGCAAATAATCTCGAGAAGGTAATACTCATAAAAGTAATATTCATAAGGGTGAAGATCAGGGCTACTGCTTAACATTGTGTAGTACACAGGGTAGCGTCTTCCTCACAAGAAGTCTCAAGCCTCCCCAATTATTCTGCAAAGCTACCAGCTCAGAGCTACTGCATGCTACTTCTGTCGGTACTTAGAGGTGAAAAGTGAGAGGGTTTTTGTGTATGCATGTCCGTTTCTGAGGTGGGATTTTCTTTCTTGGTTCTGGGCTGCAGGCAGGACTATCAGCCCTCAGGGTCTTAGTAATGACGTTCATATTGTCTTCTGTGACCTTGGAGAGACTCCACTGAAAACTGAGGTCAAAAACTCTCCCCTGGTTTAATGTGGAAAGGAGGGGAGGTGGTGATGCCCTCCCTGTCCTTTCCCCTCCACAGCACAACAAATTGGTTTCCTTCCATTTGAGATTCCTGCCTTTCAAAAAAGCACCTTCTTCCTCAGTCAGAGAGTGGCGATCTGTCAGCTTGGCGCTGCCTCAGATATTCCTTCTATGCAAAGCCACATCCCATTCCAGGATACCTGTCTTCTCTCTTCACCCTCCCAGATCTTTGTCAAGATCTTCCCTGGTCCTGGAGCTGAGTCCACAGAAATCTCCTCTCTCCAAACCCCACCCTTCTCATTTGCATTCATTTCCCCATCCATGTCCATTTTAATTATTTCAAATGCATACAGGTTGTAAAATGCTCCATTCATAAATTGAGCTAACGGATGTATATATCTGTCTTATTGCAGAATGCTGTATGAATGTCATCTTTGGCTGCCCTAGACTGTTGTCCCCACAGTATTCTTTGACCAAGCTGGTCACAAAATCACAGCTAATTAGATGCTAAAGAAAGGCTTTTGAATGATGAAGGTGATAATAACTCAAGCTGAAAATGACTTTGGAAGGCCACGAAGTCTGTTCCCAGTATACCAAGGCAGACTAAATTATGCAATACTGAGGATCTATCCAATTTTTAAAGATTTCTAGAGAGAAGAATCTGCAACCTGTTCCAGCCATTACCTGCCCTGTTAAAAAACACTTTCTTCCAAATAGTCTCTCTCCACCACTGCTTAAGAAAGCAACACCTTAAAAATATAGAGTGCTACATTTTAATATATGGATTAAAATTTTCTTTGTATACATGAACTTTATATACAGTTTTCCCTTCATATTAAGAGAATTTTATTTTTATTTTATTTTTATCTGAAGAAAATGCTAAGCCAGGACTTTCAGCAAGGGAATTGGCGTTCAGGCTAAATGAATGTGTTGAAAAGACGATAGATTGTATGAGGTAAGAAAAATAGATGAATTCATTTTGTGCAGTCTCAGGGTGTTACTGTACCACTGACTTAGAATGCCAAAAGCTTTTTATAAGGTGACTTATATATTGGGATATTTATTTCTTGAAAGGAATTAATTCTTTGCATTAAAATGGTATTGTTTCCTTCCTCATATCCTAGTGGGCAGCTGTTTAATTATGCAACTTCACAGGCAGTTCTGTTTACCTCAGCATCATCCTTTGCACTGCAGAAATGAACTTTCAAGATTCTTACACTTTATTCAGCAAACAAGGAATGGGCCTCTCCTTTGTGCTTGGGTGCCATGGAAGCTAATTATAGATTCAGAGAAGATTCTATCTTGCCCTGCCAGGGTCTTTAAGAGTTGAACTGAGAATTTAGTCATGTAAATAAGGACGTTCCAGAAAGGGGTTCGGGTTCTGTGACAGACATTTATGTAAGACACAGAGGGAAGTATTTGGTACATAGCTTTCTAATAACTATGCCTTAAGGCAGCTTTCTTCAATAGTATGGGGCCTTGACTCTAGTAAACCTGGTGACAAATCCAATCTTTATCACTGTGTGATCTTTTGGAACCTCAGAATCAACTCTTACAAATGGAAAGAAATTGGCTTTAAAGATTGTAGCAATAAATCATATAAAAATAATCCCATCTAACTGTGTGTTACAAATGGCCCAGTATCAGAATAGTACTTCAACATTTTTAATCTTCTCTTCTTTGGTTCAGGATCTCAAGAGGGTACTCATTATGTGCATGGGGCAACTCTCTCACATTTAAATTCCCTTCATACATGAGAGGACACTTAAGGTGATTTGGTGGAAGCAGCACTACTACTTAGTTTCTAAATATAGCACAGACACACCTTTCCATTTCTCTGTGTATCTATCCTCAAGGCATTTTTGTCCAATAAGAGACACCAACACTTGATTTTGAATTGCATGGTTTGTCATTATAGTACTACTGTTTTTGGACATTATATTAGACTTAATTTTAACTTCTTGTCATAATGTTTCCAAGTTAAATAGAGGTTTTCATGTGTCTAGCATAGTTACTATAGTTCCACTATAGACAGTCTAATTCAGTATTATGCCGCTCATACAGGTTGTTGCTTACTTTATCTGTGACGACTTCAAATTCAGGACCTGCCCTTACATCTACATAGTATTACATCTTCACATAAGTATTGTTGATGTTGTTGATCTCACTTTGAATCACCAATTTTGAGATTTATTTACTTTTATGTATATGACTGTCTGAATATGTGTCTGTGCACCATGTACACGCAGTGCACATGGAGGCCAGAAAAGGTGCCAGACCCTGTTACAAACAGGAGGTGCTGGGGATTTAACGCAGCCTCTGGAAGAATAGCCAGTGCTCTTAACTCTCTCCAGCTTCCCAAATACATTTAATTAATCCTTTTTGGATTCTCTTTGAGTTTTTCACAACTAAAACTTTTGATAAAACTTCATAATGATCTTATTTTACTATAAAATGCTTTTTATGCTGTCAAACAGTTTAATTCTATGTGGAGTAGACCATTATAAACTCATTTTTTACAACTGGTTTGGTATTTCTCATTTTGACCTTTCACACTATCCTTCATCTGCCTTTCACTATCAAACCCTCTTTTCTTGTCCAAAACAAACAAAACAAAACAAAAAAAAACACCAATGTACCAGTTTCCACCTTTCTTGATGCTAGATCTATATGATAGAGATGAAAATTTGTAAATTGCCAAGACTCTATAATGCCATGCACAGAAACAATTCAGAAAATTCTCGATTTTGGGTAATGAAAACTGTTTTACTCTTCTTCGCTAATATTCATTTAAACTTGAATTAAACTAAAACACTTAGATCTATATAATTTATCAACAAGCTAACTAGGACTGTGAACATAGATATAGAGTAAGACTTTTTATGTTAATCAAAAACAAATCATTCAGGTTCTCATTCTGGTGCTGGCATTGTAGTGTAATAACCATCATTGCATTAAACACCTTGCTGATAATAATTATAAACTCATAATTGTCCACTGTGAAAATAATGGTTAAAAGTTGTTTGCCTGTTTTGGTCACTTTTTCTGTTGCTATGACAAAACACCATAAGCAAAGCAATTTATAAAAAGATAGTGTCAAATTGCGGTTACAGTTTCAAAGAATTAAGGGCCCATTGTGCAGGGATTTCATGGCAGCAAGCAGCAAACTTGTTGGAGGAACAATAATTGAGAGTTCACATCTCAAACTACAAAGGGAAGCAAAGAGGGTCACTGGGAGGGACTTGGGTGTTTTGAATCCTTAATGCCCACCTCCAGTGATATAACCCCTCTCGCAGGGTCATACCTCCTAATCCTTCCCAAATAGTTCTTGTACTTGGGGACCAAATATTCAAATGTGTGAGCCTATGGGGTATTCTTATTCAAACTACCACACTGGGGATTCACAAAAGTAAGGCAACTCTTCAGAGGTTATGACACTTGAGAAGAAGAAAATATTATATAAGACTAACATATATGGCTGGGGTTATTCCCAGTTTATGTGGAACACTAGGATGACATTCAAATTTAGAAAGATATTCTTGTTCAGTAGAAGGGGCACACATTTAAATTCAGGGCTGTCAAAACACTTCAAAGTCTAGGGAATAATTGTGGAAATGGGACACGTCCAAATTTACCTATGATTCTTTAATTGACTTTTAAGCTCTTTATGTAGGCATAAGCCCAAGAAACACACAAAAAGCATAGTTGGAAAGTAAAGACTAAAAAAGAAAGCTAGGGCTAGCAATATAGCTTGGCTGGTAAAACGGTCCTATTCCCAACCGGAGGATCTGAGTTTGATCACTAGGACCTATGTGCTGAAGGAGAGAACTAATTTCTTCAAGTTGTTTTTCGGCAATCCACACATGTATATACACATGCACAAGCACACATACAATAAATGTCTAATAAAAGTTAAAATATAAAGAAAGGAATTCATGATGCTATGAATCTGTAATCTCCACATTTGAGAGGATCAAGGATTGAGAGCTGAAGAGCAACTATATAGGGACATGAGACCCTAGCTCCGAGGGGGACGTGGTGAATGAAGATAGATATTTTACCATGTGCTAAGAAGGTGCATATGGGCATTAATGCCCTGCCAAGTAATAAGGATTTACTGGAAAATTTAGGATTGAGATTGCCTATGTAGCCTTGTCTTACCAATAGGAACTATATCCCAGGAATATGTATTTTTTTTTAAATTGGGTATTTTTTTTATATTTCAAATGCTATCCCATTTCCTGGTTTCCCATCCATAAACCCCCATCACATTCCCCCATTCTTCTATGAGGGTGTTCCTCCACCCATCCACCCACCCCTTTGCACCTCCCGCTATGACATTCCTTTACACTGGAAGGGTCAAGCCTTGGCAGGAACAAGGGCTATTCCTCCCATTGGTGCCCAACAAGGCCATCCTCTGCTACATATGCAGCTGGAGCCATGGGTCTGTCCATGTGTACTCTTTGGGTGGTGGTTTAGTCCCTAAAATCTCTGGTTGGTTGGAATTGTTCTTATGGGGTTGCAAATCCCTTCACACTTGATCTTAGCCAAAAGGATGAGAAGCGATTGCCAACCCCTTCAGGTCCTTCAATCCTTTCTCTATCTCCTCCAATGGGCACCCAGTTCTCAGTTAAATGGTTGGCTATGAGCATTTGCCTCTGTACTTGTCATGCTCTAGCAGAGCCTCTCAGGAGACAGCTATATCAGGCTCCTGTCAGCATGCACATCGTGGCATCAGCAATATTGTCTAGGTTTGGTGGTTGTATGTACATGGGCTGGTTCCCCAGGTGGGCTTGATCCCCAGTTTCGGGGTGGCTTTTCCTTGAGTCTCTGGTCCAAACTTTGTCTCTGTATTTCCTCCTATGAAAATTTTTGTTCTCACTTCTAAGAAGGACTGAAGCATCCTTACTTTGGTCGTCCTTCTTGAGTTTCATGTGGTCTGTGGATTGTATCTTGGATGATCAGAGCTTTTGAACTAATATCAGTGAGTGCATACCATGTGTGGTTTTTTTTTCTATGATTGGGTTACCTCACTCTGGATGATATTTTCTAGTTCCATCCATTTGTCTATGAAATTCATGAGGTCATTGCTTTTAATACCTGAGTAGTACTCTGTTGTGTAAATGTACCTCAGTTTCTGTATTCATTCCTCTCTTAATGGATATCTGGGTTCTTTCCAGTTTCTAAATATTATAAATAAGGCTGCTATGAACATAGTGAAGCTTGGTGTCCTTGATATATGTTGGAGCATTTTTGTGTATATGCCCAGGAGTGGTGTAGCTGGGTCCTCAGGTTGTACTATGTCCAACTTTCTGTGGAACCTCCTGACTGATTTCCAGAGTGGTTATACTAGCTTGCAATCCCACCAACAATGAAGGAGTGTTCCTCTTTCTCCACATCCTTGCCAGCACCTGTTGTCACCTGAGTTTTTGTTCTTCGCCATTCTGACTTTCGTGAGGTGGAATCTCAGGGTTGTTTTGATTTGCATTTCCCTGATGACTAAGGATGTTGAACACTTCTTTAGGTACTTCTCAGCCATTCGATATTCCTCAGTTGATAATTCTTTGTTTAGCTCTGTACCACATTTTAATAGTGTTATTTGATTCTTTGGAATCTAACTTCTTGAGTTCTTTGTTTATATTGGCTATTAATTATCCCTCTATCAGATGTAGGGTTGATAAAGATCTTTTTCTAATCTGTTGGTTGCGGTTTTATCCTGACGCCAGTGTCCTTTGCCTTACAGACGATTTCAATTTTATCAAGTCCCATTTGTGGATTCTAAGGGTAAAACTTAAATAGATCAATTTTGAGAAGATCAACAAATCAAACTAAAAAAAGCACAAAAAAGAATTTAAGTGATCTTTCATTGATCTCTTTGTCTACTAAGACAAAAGTCAATGTTTTTCTGGGAAACATAACACCATCCAGATTGTGTATACACTAGTAACACCCAGTATATAATCACAAATTGCTAGACAGGTAAAAAGCACAGAAGCAAAACTCCATAATCAAGAAATGAAAAGCAAATTTTATGTCTGATGATTGCATGTTCACATATTAGTATTAGCTTACAAGGAATTGAAACAAACGACTATAATGTGATTCTAAGTATTGTAACAAAAATGGTCAAATATCATGGGAAAATATGAGGAATAAGGAGACAGAAAAGTAAAATAAAAAGTCAAATATATGTGCTTGAGTCTGTTTCTCAAACGTTAATTATTTGCCTGTATGTTTGCTCCTATGGTTTTCTTCCCCAGGCTTGTAAAAACATACAAAGCAAATTAGAAAACCTATGAGAGAAAAATACATTTTAAAAAAATAAAATGAGATAGTTACTATTTTCTAATGCCTTAATACCCAATACAACTATGACTTTGTAGGTATTGATTAATTATTGATAAAGATATCTTTCTTCATAATTTTGTAGTTTCTCTTGCCAGTCATATAAAATAGGCAGAGAGTATCTTAAAACTGATAGTTTTAAACTCACAATGGTTAAAATTATGATTTTTTTTTATTTTTCAGTAGCTTGAAAATAATAATGCTTTCTATAGAACTTGTACTATGGATTTTAGCCTTTGGGTGGCTAATGAGATATTGTATAATATGCTTGTATAGCTTATCTACTTGTTTGAAGAAACTGAGTACATTATGATAGCCTGGGCTAAATAGAATGAGTTAAGCCAAAGGTAATAAATCTATTTTTAGTTTAATTTTAGTTTGCATTAGGTTTATTGAGAATCTACTTCATGGTAGGCTGAGGAACATCTGTATAAATGAATACAATATATGGTAATAATGAATCCCTAGTAATTTCTGAAATTAAGGCCAAAGGGCTTAGAGACACGGATAAGAGCACTTGTTGCTTTTATAGAGAACTCAAGTTTGATTTCTAACACCCATATCACAGCTTACAATCATTCATAACTCCATGTTCTGGAAATCCATCACCCTAGTCTCACTTCCATGGGTACCAGGGACTCATTTAAATGAACTTTGAAAAATACAATTAAAGTTGCTATCTTTGGTTTTGTTTTGAATTTTTGTGTGGTACTAGAGGTAAAATACTAAAGGTAGTACTTCACAGTGTTATCTAGGGGTCAACACTGAACCGTAGTTCTGGCCCTGAATCTTAGTACTTTTTAATACATTTGAAAAATTGTTTTAATTAAGCATTTATACCACTTTATTAAATACAAACACTTATCTTCTTTCTGTCTTTGAAGTATAAACAGTAGAAGCAGCAAAACATTATATGTGGGAATTTTAGTTTACAAAATTATGTATCCAGTGGAAGAAACAAGCACAGGTACAAATGGTTAACTGAAGCAAATAATCTACCTTTTAATAATATGCTTCATTTGCTGATTTTAACTATTGGTGGTAAGAAGAATTCATAAAATTAATGACCACAATTAACATATAATAAATTTTTGACTTCAAAAATTAGTACATTTGCCAAAGTATCATAGTTTTCAACCTTTATGTATTAGTACATATGATTTTTAATCAATATATAAGTTAATCATAGCCAATCATATCAAATGATCTCTAAATATCTGTAATATAGCACAGAAAAATTTTAACCTGGGGTCCATGAATCAAAAACTAAGTGCCCCATATTTTTGTGTTTTTGTTGTTGTTCTTGAATAGCACTAAATTTAACAGTATAAATTTGAGAATAACACTAATTAGATTACTAATATTGTGCTGGTTATTTGAAAGTATACTCCTCCAAATTATTATCATATACTATAATAGTCATTAATTTAGCCACAGTATCCAGAAAGCCTAGAACCTTATATCAGGAAGACCTACAGGTAGTTTATAACCATACATTTTTCATGGACCATATGCAGTTGGTTTTTGCCCGTGTAAAATATTGGATACATCTTCAGTTAACTGAAATCTATGAACTGTCATCTAAAAACTTTTGTGATTGGATGAGTGGATTTCAGGGAAGCCGATGGGCTTGCTAAATTGGGGTTGGGAAAGCCATGGATCACTGTAAAGTATTTGTGAAAAGTTAGTCACCAATCCATGCTGGGTCAGTACTTTTCTGAGGAAAGCAGTCCTAACTTTCAGATAAACTGCGACTTTAATTCCCCAAAGCATAAGAACCCTCACTAATTGTCTGCTACTAAGGATGGTGGGTCGTTTCCATTTTCTCTTTTCTTTCGACTTGAATAATTGATGAAAGCTCAGGTTAAAGACATACGTGGACAAGGTGGCATTCAGGGGCAAGGAAGGAGACATAGCTTATGAAAGAAGATGGGATTTTCTAGTTTTTTAAACTAAGTCATATTTTAATCTTTCCCCTGTAGTGGATATTTGAATTGAACCTCTATTGGATGGACCAAAAACATCTTTTTTTCAATCCAAAACAATCCAATGTCCATTCTTCCTTTTGAGGCAGTGTTTGTGAAAGTTTATCTCTGTTTTCAATTTTTATGGCCATTACTGCTACATGGATTAGGTATGACTAGTCAATAAAGACGTGTTTCACACTGGCACACAAAAAAAACAATGACTATGTAAAGTTTTGTTCTAGGGAAGGGGATTTTAGTACCTGAAAATTTTTCTTTCTGTACCCTGTTTAGAACTATATTAAACCATGTTGAGTGTGATTGAACATACCTTTAGTCCCATCACTTGGGAGGTATGAGTAGCTAGACTTTTGAGATTGAGGCCAGTCTGGTCTAAGCAGCAAGAGGACAGTTGGAGCTATAGCATGAGGCTCTGACATTTTGAAAAATGTAAAAATGACCTAGAGAGATGGTTTAGGGATCCAGAGTTCCAGTGTTTCATTCCCAGTACCCACATGGCTGCACACAACTGTAACCTTCATTCTAGGGTGTGTGATGCCCGCTACTGTCTTCCACAGGCTCATTATACATGTATGCATAGACATACACACAGGCAAAACTTTCATACACATAAAAAGTACAAAAATCTTGAAAAGAAAAACAAAACTGCATTTTTCCATTTTAGAGTTATTTCATAAACTGTATTGGTATACATAAGATAAATTATGGTTTTTCACATTCAAAATAGTAAATAAATGATACAAGGTATATAAAATAAATTGGAGAAGATAAAAAGGAGTATTCATGTGGATTTTTGTAGTACAGTGCTCATGTTAAATGGGAAAATTGTTTCTGTATTTCCCTGGGTTGCTCTGAAATAACAGCTGGTTTTCTTTTGTCTGTTTACTGAAGTCTTAGTAGTAGTTCCCCAGACTTCGAGCCTATCAGTATGTTTCTACTCTGCCCAATTCAAGAAAACAATTTAAAATTCCTCTAACTATACCTAAAAAGCAAGCTATTTGAACTGAAAAAAAAAAGGATAGTGTTAAGTACTAGTATATAATGTATTATTCAAACTATTCCACTTTTGATTGACATAGAGTTTAAAATTGGATTGGAGTCCTCTTGGTTGGGATTTGTTGAGTTGGAGTGGGAAATGACACAGGCCAGGCAACTAGCATGAACGAGCAGAAACCCGACTGAATGAGAAAGGGCTCCTGGAAGTAAGATGGCCTGAATTCCAGTCTTTCCCTAAAGATGATGATGATAGTGATGGTGGTGGTGATGATGATTATGATGATGATGATGATGATGATGACAACAATGTCAACGACAACATGTGTGTGTGTGTGTGTGTGTGTGTGTGTGTGTGTGTGTAGACGTGATTTGTAGCTTCCTTTCAGAAATCATAGAGATCTGCTGGAATGCATAACCTTATCAATCTTCTACCACCTTACTCTTAATCATCTGGAGACTATGTAGGATAGACCAATAGTGGAAATTAATGGGTCAGGAGAATGGAAGAAGTTATTTCCTGGGAACTAGTATGCAGTACTCCCTGGTGGAGAGTTATGAACTTGGGACACAACTGACAGAATCACAACAGCCTGCTGCCTTACATAGAGACAGCGAGTCCCTTTCTAAGACTGATTTCAAATATGAGTCTGAAAATAGCTAATGAACCATGTTTTAGACCAAAGTATATGTGACTATTGAGTTTTTCCATGGGTGCTTTTTCCATCACCCAAAATCCTGTGTAGTACACCTCATAAATGAATGTGCAATTTGATTTGCAAATGGAAATTCTTAAAGAGAAATAAACTAATGTGTAATTTATTTACTTATTTTAAAAGTTTATTCATTATGATTTCATATCATATATATTTTCTTCTTTGATTTTCTCTCTCATATAGCCATCCATTTCCCTCTCTTCAAATTTATTTTTCTTTCCAACAAGTGCCCATTGTACTTTCCTGTTGCTCGTGATTTTTTGCAGTTCACTGCAGTGAAATTAGGTTTGCATCCATGAACATGTGTTAGTAGTCATTTACCAGAGCATTGGAGCTAACCAGTGGCCATACCAAAAGGAAATGGCTCTGCTTCCAGGATGGGTGGGACCACAGAAGCTCCTTCATCATCCATGATGGTATGTTGGTATGCCTACTCTTGTATAAGTTTTGTGCAGGTGACTACTGCTCTGAGTTCATGAGCTTGCCATCATGTCCACAGGACAATATTTCACAGTACCCTTCTCAAACCTCTTATATTCTTTTTGGCCTCTCTTCCCTCATCATTGGAGGAGGTAATATAAATGCAGTGCTAAGAGCTGAGTACTCCACAATCACATATTCTCAGCACTTTAACCCATTATGAGTCTCTTCAGTATTAGTCACTGCAAACAGGAGTCTTCCCGATCAAGACTGAAATCAGCACTACTTGGCCTGATCATTGGCTTTCTTCTGGGCTCTTTTCTGCCACTGTGAGGTCCTCTTATTAGCTCTTAAACTTGTGCTTGATCTTTGAAGCTGGTTGTTATCTTGCATCCATTATATAACGTAACTTTAAAAGTCAAAGTCATAAACACATCTATAGTACACACACACACACCACACACACACACACACACACACACAAAACACACACAGATATTTTCATGTCATTTTTATATTACTCTCTTAAAAAGTTGTCATCTACTTAATGAGGATATTTGGGTACACTCTGTCCTTTTTCTTTTCCTCACATATTTATTTATTTGGTGTAAAGGCACATATGTGTATGCGTGTTTGCACATATCTGTATACTTGTGTTCATAGGGGACAACTTGTATCAGTTTTTCTTTCCTCTGCCACTGGATCCTCAGGATTGAATCTAGATTGTCAGGCTTGATAGCAGGTCTCTAATGTAAAGCTACTTTGATGGCCCTTTCCTTTCTTAATCCCTTGCTTCTTAATGACTTGTCTCAAAATTCTTATCTGAAGCATAAGCCAGAAGCCAGCCTACACCTGAGTAGACAACCTGGACCAACTCCTCAGGCTTCATAGCCAGGCATATTGTTCTTGGAATCCCTCAATTTATATCTCTCCTACCACTTCATTTTACCCTCTACTCAGTTGCATTTCCTCCTAAGAATGGCTAGGTTTAACAGTTATACTTGACACAGTCCAAAATCACCTTTTGGGCCTATGCAGGTGTCTGTGGGGAGGGAGGAATTTTGTTTTGCTAGCATGGGAATTACATGGAAAGAATGATATGGGAAGACTCATCGTGAACGTAAGCAGCATTGTTTTCTCGGTTTGGATCCTGAGCTGTGTGTATGTGTGTGTTTGTGTGTGTGTGTGTGTGTGTGTGTGTGTGTTCATGCATGTAAATATGTATTTTTGTATATGTATATATATATATTAGTTGACTGAATGTAGGTATGCATACATACATTCATTTTCTGCTATCTAATATAGATGTGACTAGGTGCTCTGACGTCTCCCACAAAGATGGATTGTAACTTCGAATAGTTAACTGAATAAACCCCCTTTCCATGAAGTTAGTTTTGTCAGGATATTTTATCACAGCCACAGAAAAAGGAAACTAGGGCTCCACGTACTTGTTCCCACCTCAACCTCTCTAAACATTTCCCGACCCTACTTCGTGCCAGAACCTTTGCTGAACATGGAGTGGGGATTCAGTTTTATAACAAAATTTGACCCTGACAAAGTTGACCATCTTTCTGAGAGGTCATCAAGAGAATGGGTAGGTGCAAAGACAGGCTGTTCTAGGATATTGCCATCTGAAACGCCTCCTCTGATTGGAGACCTAGCTATAGATTTGCCAAGAAGGCTGACTAGGCAGAAAGGATGAGCAAGGGATGTCTCATCTTGTCAAGAAGACAAGGAGGAGTATCATCTCATTCATTTGAAGCCAGCTTGGCAGTGTTCCCAGTGGACAGGAAGACTGATATTCTGTACTTCTCATGAGATATTACAGGAAATCCACAGACCACCCCAGCAGGCTAAAAAAGGGAAAAAAGACAACCAGACAGCCTGGGCTTTGAATGTAGATGTATGAGACACAAAATGACAACCTTAACATTCAATACATTTTAAGAGGTAATATTGAGCAGTAAGTTATATTTTAAAATATCAAACAGCGAAATGTTAAACTTTCCCCAAATATAAAGGTTTTAAAATGTCAAAGCTAGGCATTTAAAAAAATCTGCAGATATAATTTCAAAGTGACAAAATTAAATAGAATGTCTCTCTGAAAGATACTTTTGTTAGGATGAAATAGTGTTTGAATTCAGTGGGTGATTGTTCATTACTCCGGCATTCATTTTCCATTCTCTGTAAGGACTTGGGAGCGAGAACTCCATGGCTTCTGCCAGTTGGACTATGCCATATTTCAGTAGCTCTTCTTAACAGGATGGGATCAACTATAGTTGGATTATCTGAATTTTCATTGATAGGCAGCAATGCCACAAGGACACAGGAAGTAAATGATCAACAGTGTTAGCATCCTGCTCCAGTGAGCTTGGACTGGCTTACTCTGTTTCCATGTGAAATATTTGGAATTACCTCTGTGTCCTTCTTCCTCTGGGACTTAAATGGATTGCCATTCTCAGCCTATACTTAGAATAGAAGTACACTGAAATGAAATTTAAGGGGGGGGTAAGAAAAGTAAAAAAAAATGTCGAGTTTTCTTGCTGATATTATTATTCAGAACACAACGAGTCAAGTTGCAGCCCAGAAGTATTGGCACACTTGCACAGTTAATAAATGTCAATAAACTAGAAATGCAAAACAACCTCTAAGGTCCAAGTTAATTGAGGCAAAGTTTCTCTGGAAATGATAAGATATACTCATGATTGTGTGCACAATGATATATGTATTTTGGTATAGTTGAACAAATGTAAACACCAATAAATGTATATGTTTATATCCCCCATGTGTCTATAGATGTATAGCTACATATATATGAGTGATATATATATATATATATAATATCCCTTCAGATCTCTGATCCTGTTAAAAAGAATAAACCATCCTTAAACAGAAAAAAAAAGACTGAGGCAAACATCTCAGATCTTCTTCAGAATTGGCTTTGTCTCGTGCTTTCACTGTTCAGGTTCCTGTAACCTTTTCTTGCTTGGCCACCTTTTGGTTTTACATAGCATCAAACCAATGCTTGGTTTGATGTTTGGAGAGAAACCTCTGCATATGGAAAAAGCTCTTTAAACTAATTTGGCTTTCCATTTCATATTTACTTCATTAGACTTAGACTTGCAAAAAAATCCTGCTGTATTATGTGTTTGAAATTCTGGATATAACTTTTAAACTCACAGGAGAGACAGAAAGACAGATAGAGACAGAGAGACAAAGAGATATAGAGACAGAAAGAGTTTGAAACTGAATTATGTACCCCATTCTGATCTTGAATTAATTATGTAGTTGAGGATGACCTTGAACCCCTGATTCTCCCTTCTTCCTCTACTTCTCAAGTATTGGGTATTAACACACCTTGTCACTACACCTGCTCTTCATTTTTCTTTTAAACTTAGTAAAATTAAGTACTATGCCTTTTGTGTTTTTTAAAAACTAGTATTCAATTCATTCAAGTCAAACAAATTCTACTTTCTTTTAAATAATCAGACATAACTTTCAAAGGTAGTTAGTAGTCTGAAATATTTTTTCTGCAGATATACATTTAATATATTTTTCCTTTGACATAGTGCGAGTGACATGCTAAGACACCTTAATGTGTGAACAATTAGGGCATGTATATTGTAACATCACTCAGCGTTGGAGTGTATTGGCAAATGGAAGAGTCTTACTGCACATTTGAGAATAACATGGGGGGCTACATGGGAAAAGCATGGTGCATTAAACTTCCAGAGCAGACAAGCTCTGTGAAATGTATTAAATTCTGTTTAAGCTCATCAATTGTCTTACTCTTTTCAGCTTAATACCATTACGGAAGGGGCCTGGCCTACATACACAGTGCTGGAAGAATCCGTTTTACTCTGACTCCTTCCTGGAAGTGTGTAGACATATAAACGTCTTTCCTTCTAGGCAGGGCTAAGTGCTTATCTCATGTAAGTCACTGTAACCTCTGTCAGATCATCAGATTTCTTTCCTCATGTATCAACTTTTTAAATGGCAATACTTCACATCTCAAGTCTCTACGATGTATTGCCAATACTTGGAAGGAAGGAACAAGGGAAGAAAGGAAAAGCAGAAAGGAAGGGAAGAAGGAGGAAAAGAAACTAAGGAAGGAAAAAAGGAAGGAGAGGAAAAAGGAAGGAAAAGGACCAGTTTTGTGTATTTTGGTAATTCTTCATATAGGTTTATAAGGAAGCTTATGACTTGTTCCCAGACATTGTTTTGGGCTGGTTATTGTTTGGCTAGTTTCTCTTAACAAGGTTTGGCTGTTAGTTTATGAAGATCTCCTAGTCTTTATACCTTATCATTTAAAATTCTGCTTTACTTGTGCCTATGTGTGTGTGCGTGTTTATTTATTTTATGAGTATGGGTGTTTCGCTTTCATTTATGTCTGTGTACCACATGCCTGCCTGATGCCTCTGGAGGCCCGAGGAAGGCATTGAATCTCTTAGGACTAGAATCACAGAGAGTTGTAAGCATTATGTGGATGCTAAGAATAAAACTCTGCTCCACCTAAACAGGGAGACATCTGTCTGGTTCCTCTCTCTTTCTGTCAGTACTGAAGATTAAACCCAGGACCTCACTGATGCTAATCAAGTACGCTATACCACTGAGTTCTGTCACCAGTGCATCACATACAGGTCACTGAGCTCTATCGCCAGCCCAACACATAGATGTCACTGAGTTTTGTTGCCATCCCAACACAATACATATTATTGAGGTCTATAATCAGCCTAACACATATATTTAACAAAACAGATTGATCTCGGTTCAGTGAATGAACTTCCCTTTGAAGAACTGTTTTTCTTAAGTCAGCAGAAAGCAGAGATACAAACTTCTCTTGAGAGTTCATAATGATTTGACTCAGCGATATTAATGTTTAAAGGAACAATTTAAATTGTTAAAATCTTTGTTTATATTTGCCCAGGATTTCAACAAAATAATTTGTTGAGTCCTTTATCATTAAGTTAGGAGTTAATTAATACCCAGAGCTCTTTGGCTTGATGTTTTTGACTTTGTAGTTCTTGGTAGTTGGTAGTTTTAAAGTATAATATTTTTTTTATTTTTAAAATTAGCAGACAAGGGTTTAGGCATAAGATTTTGGAACCTACTTTTAATAAGGGTTCAAGCTCTCCTCTAGCCCACCACCCAGCAGAGGTAGTGGAAGAGAAAAGTTAGTAGGATATGGGGGAAGTGGATCTGTTCAGCAATAGTTCTTTGGGGATGAGCCCCATCTTCTCCCTCAGCAAGTCAGTCCTGCAGCAAACAACAAATAAATTGAGCAGCTGCAGACCAGTCTTCGATGCAGGTAGACACCATCCAGGAACCAGCAGCTGCAGTCCAGTCCTTTCGGTGAGCAGACACCAGGCAGCAGTAGTTCAATCCTGAAGAAACCATCAGGCTCGCCAACCAGCTTGAGGTGAGGCTGCGGAGGCAGCAAGGTGCTACAGGAACCTCATGAGCAGTTCTTGGGTTTCTCTCAATGGCAGCATTACTGCAAGTTGAGCTCAACAATGCTATGTAAGGCGAACCAATACATGAATGTCTTTAGTGAAAAATAGCGAGGCAGAGCAAAACTAAACCAATGCTCAGAACTCATCTCCACTTTCTGTGAGGTCATATTTATACTTCTTCATCACAGGTTCTTCCACATGCTGGCTATATCAAATCATCCTTTCACCTATGTCGGCTTCAGAAAAATAGTCTTTAACATGTTTCCTTTAGCATGACATCCTTTCATGTTGGCATAACTACCTTTCCAAAGAACTAGAAGTTTCCACGTCACAAGGGGTCAGGTTTTATTAAATAATTTTTAAAGCAAAGTGTGTTTTAGCAAATTCTCCTGCATCCTCAGCTCCCTAACTCTGCTACCCCTAACCATTCCTCCTAATACTCCATTTTCTTTTCCTTTTTCATGTCTCACGTGCCCATTCAATGCTTTCCTATCACTTACTTTTATCTACTCATGGGTTACTTTCTAGGTTTTTTTTTTTTAAGTTTTATCCACATATGGACCTACATCCACACCACTGACCTATACCTATATACATCTGTAGCAGCACGTATACATTATAGGATAGGAACTACTTATAAGAGGGAACATGTGGCTTTTGCCTTTCTGAGCTTAGAGATAAAGATCATTTTTGGAGCGAATCACTTCTAATCATTGGCCTTTTAAAATAAGAAATAAACCACCTAAGAAGTTCATGCTAATTCAGTAAGATGCCCTTTTCTTTCATGGAATCATTATGTTGCTTTAAAAGTCTTTAAAAATATTTTATCATTATATTTTTTGTTTACAAGTGTTTTACCTACATGCAAGTCTATGTACTATGCATTCTGTGTCTTTGCACAAAGAGGTCAAAACAGGCATGGGATCCCCTGAAATTTGAGTGACAGAAAGTTGTTAACTGCTATTTGGGTGCTGGAAACCAAACCTGGGTCCTCTGGAAGTAGCTAGTGCCCTTAACTTCTGAGGCATCTCTCCAGCCCCCATTTAAAGCCTTAGATCACTTAGTTTTATAAGACCCCAAGTGCTCAGACTAGGGAAATAAGTTAGAACTTAATGCATGGATATTTTGGGAGGAGTCTCAGATTTGAATTGAACTTGCTATGTAGCCTAAATTGATGTTGGCTTTCTTTTTGACCTCCCTTCCTTTCTTGAGTGCTGGGATTATGTTGTTTACTACCACGTCTGGCTAACCAGATTCAGACAATCTCACAGTGACTCTCTTTCAAGGTGATCTAGACAATTAAAATCGATCATCACATACTATTGTATATAATCTAATATATACTATAATCTGCTTTGAACCATGGTTTAAAACAGAATATAAAATTTCTCATGAGAAATTAAAAAAAAGAGTCAAAGGAAACCTCAGAAAAAGTCATTTTTAAAAATAAAATGAAACAAACAAAAAGGAAAAACAAAACTAGGACTCTGAAACACTTTTTAGTAGAGTTTTTGTCATGGTAAATGTTCTTTATAATCTCTTGATGTTTACAAGAATCAGTGGACACTATTGGAGCTCATAAAATAGCACATTCTGTCTGCTACCATAATAAATTGATGAGGCAGCATGTAACCTTTAAAAGTCATTTATATAAAACCAATTTTAATTATATGAGAATTTGCTCTATAGGTCACATTGAAGTAAACAATTCTTTAATCCATTATTTTGGTACATATATATTTCTTCCTTGTTTTATATAATAATTATTATAAAACATGGTAAAATAGTTTAACTTATTAACACATATATGAGTGAAACTTTTCCACATGGATCACTTTCCCTATTGATGCATATGTTTGTATGTATGTATATATTCTATCAGAAGATAATTTCTACAAGACTCCCTGTTGAATATTATTAATATTCAAACTTTTATGCACCCTCAAAGTATAATTTTCTATATTTGATTACATGAGACTTTTCTCAGTGAAGTTTCTTACACTTTATTATCCAATGTTTTTTAATGAAGTTCAGTCATTATGATCAACCATAAAATTGAGTAAGGGGGGATTGAGAGATGTTCAAGGTTAAGAGCAGGTTGACACTTGTAGAGAATACTGGTTCTATTCGCAGAACAGCAGTTCATAACTGCAATCTGGAGAGCAATTATAGAGTTTAGGAACACAGGCCGTTCTTCTAAAGGATGTAGGTTTGATTTGTAACACCTCCATAGCAGCTCACAAACAACTTAACTCTATATTCAGGAGATCTTTTTTTTTCTCAAAACTTCTAGCTATCATCGGCACCAGCACACATATGGAAAACAAATATATGAAGGCAAAACACTCATATGCATTAAATATTTAAAAAGCCTTTTAAAATATAAAAGTAAAAGTTGTTGGTATATTCGGGAGTTATCTTGCCTGTGGTGTAAGAAAGCAACACAACTTTTGGCCTTCTCCAGTGAAACAACCCTCTCACAAATTTTAGTACTTAGAAACATGACCACTAAAGGAGAAGAGGGTAATAAAATAGTGCTTGACTCAGTAGTCAATGACACGGCAGACATACAGATACATGGTCAACCATGCATGTGCAATTCATGAACTTTGACAACGTAGGACATTGTTTTAAATAGCACCCAGGGTTAAAAACAAAAGCCTGCTATGTAAACATACCTGTTCTGCACTTTCTTAATATTTTCTAGTGTTCCTTTAGAAAGACTTTTTCTCACACTGTCAGCATTACTTAGTTACCTGTAGTTTTTGTCTAGAGTCGAGGCATCCTGGCCTTTCTCTCACGTACCTGAGCATGTCTATTCTTGTTGTCCTTGTTGAGACCATTTTAGGCAGTCACACTGGTTAGGCTTCATGAGTGTAGCTTCTGACATTCCTAGAGACACAATTTCACAGCCAACTCCCTGTTTCTCGGGCCTTTGCAATATTCTCATCCCTTCTTCTGCAACAATCCCTGAGCCTTAGGTGTGAGAATTGTACTGTAGATGTTTCAGACTGGGCTCCACAACTCTGCATTTGATTGGTTGTGGTCTTCTGCAATCTTCTTTGTTGCAACCAGAAGTCTCCTTGATGAGGCGTATAAAGACAAATACTTCGAATGTAGCTAGGGATTGCGATGCTTTGGTAATGTAGAGATTATGGGTTCTCCTTTAAGCTCCATGACATCACTGGCCCTGGGTAGATGGCTAGATTTCCATTATCAGGCATAAATTATCTCTTGTTGAGAAAGTTTCAAGTCCAGAAAGTTGATGGGTACAATCAAGGTGTGCACGTCACTACTGTGCCCTTAGGGTTATCATATCGTCATGATCACTGCTGTGGTTCACAGGCATCGTAGCTGTGCAGAACTGTTGATTGTTTCTGTCATTTAGACATTTGTATGTTCCCTTGTAGTACCATGAAAGCTAGTCCTTGGAAAGGCATCTTTCATCTCAGTACATCTCGATTCTGTGTCTTAAGAACATGGTATTTTCAGCAATAGGTACTTAGCTTTTAACTACTGGTGGGGTTGTGTGAAGGGCAACCAAAGGCAATGGCAACAGCCTTTACTTTGACATATTTGGCCAACAACTCAAAAGAGAGCATCTCTTACCTACTATTGGTATTTTGTTGGATGGTCTTTGGCTTTCGGGGATAACATTGTGAGCCCAGATGGAAATTTTTATTTATGTATATTCTATACATTGACTTATATGTGTAACAGGTATTGTTAGGAAGATAGATAATAGTATTATTCTTTATAATTTTCTCAGACACTATTACTGTTATTTTACCCTCTTTCTTCTTTTTCCTACTCCTTCCTCCCTAATTAGAACTCACCAATTTTCTCCATTTTTTTAAAAATTGGATCATTTGTACCCTGCTATTTCTTTCTCTATTGCTCCCCCATCCCCGTCTCTGGCAAATGTCGATTTTTTACTTTTGTGTTTCTGTAGTTAACCCCAGATATATAGCCACATCTGAAGGTTTGGAGCTAGGAGCCTCAGATGAAAGAGAATCTTTGATGTTAGTCTTTCTGGTCTGGCTTTCCTCACTCAGAATGATCTTTTCTAGTTCCATACATATACTGAAAGGTTCATGATTTCATTTTTTTATAGCTGAATAGTATCCATTTCATTATCCATTCATCAAATGAATACCATTTAGGGCATTTCCATGTCCTAGATACTCTGAATAGTGCAGCAGTTAATGTAGTTGAGCAAGTATCTGTGGCATAGGATAGAGCATCCTTTAGGTATACGCCAAGGACTAGGGTAGCTGGAACATATGGTACATTTATGTTTAGCTTTTTGAGAATTCTTCACACTCATTTCCACAATGCCTGGACCCATTTGCAAGTCCAACAATAGTGAATTAGGGTCTCCTATTCCCCACAGCATTTTTAGAGGTTGTTTTATAGAACTTTGCTATTCTGACTGGGCTAAGATGAGCATTTCCCTAATTCTCGGTAATATAAACATTTTTTGAGAAATATTTTTAGCAAATCACCCCCCCCCACTTCTGATAACTTTCTGTTTAGGTACCAGGCTGATTTATTTTAATACATTGAGAATTTGTGTGTGTGTGTGTGTGTGTGTATTTGTGTGTGTGTGTGTGTGTGTGTGTGTGTGTGTGTGTATCCATTCTTTGTATGTTTTGAATATTAATCCTCTGCCAGATAAATGGATTGAAAAGTTTCTTCTGCATTCTGAGGATTTTCTCTTCACATGATTGATTGTCCACTTAGCTGTTTAAAAGCATTTTAGTTGTCAGAAGACCTACTTCATTAAAATTTTATGACATTTTAGTGTATTGATGTTTTTCGGGAAGGGGGTGGATGGGGATGGGACCACCCTTATAGAAGAAGGGGAGGGGGCATGGGATAGGGGGCTTATGTCTGGGAAACCAGGAAAAAAGAATAACATTTGAAATGTAAATAAAAGTCCAATAAAAGAAATGAAAAAAAAAGACAGAAAAAGAAGCAGAGACAGAGAGGTACAGAGAAAGAGAGACAGATTGAGACAGAAAGTAAGTGCTATGGCATAAGAGTTGAAGTGAGAGGAAAACATAGGGTGAGTTCTCTCTTATGAGTGGTACAAGGGTTTGAACTCAGGTCTTTTGGCTTGGCAACAAGTGTCTTCCCAGAGGAGTCATCTTCCTACCTGACTCAAAATGAAAAGAAAACATAATGGTGAACAGATAAATAAGATTCTCTAGTATATTGTTCTCAGTGTTAAGGTACAGGATGCTCTCGTGAACCAAATAATCATACTTTCCCCTTTTTATTGCTCTGGCAAGTGAAATAAAAATTTATGCTCTTTCTTGTGCCTCTTAAGTGGTAATACACTGTAGTTTAATTTGCATAATTATTTTTACGTAGAAAAAACTTACTCCCAAATAGCTAAATATTTAAATTAATGATTCTTTGAAGATTCCCCCCACCCTTGCTTCATATTTGAATACTTTTCTACAGAGCAACATGGAAATGTTCCCAGGGTTATTTTATTTTTAAAGCATGTGTTGAATACATTAACTATTTGGGGAATAAGCATTTATTTTGGAGGCTCTACGTATAAATATGCCCAGCATGAGTCTCTCTTCGGATCACAAGGTAAACTTTCTCTGACACGTGAGATTGGTGGTTGGTCTTTATACCTTTTGTAAAACACTTAAGTTCCACATTAAGCACAGTTCTATTGATGTCTTTTAGAAAGAAGACTATCAATTTAGAAATTCTCCTTATTTTAATGACTTGCATCCCTCAAAAAGTTTTTTTACTGTCCTTTCTTTCAGTCAGCATGTACTCCCATACTCAGACCCAACTGTTCATGGATATGCTTTCTCTCCCTGTGACTGTATTCTGTCTAGAAATCTCTTATAGGTATAATGTGATCTTTTGGTTTCTTCCCCTTAATAATATAAGTTCTGCTTTTTATTTAGTTTGACACGGGGTCTTATTTGGGCTGGAATTCACTATATAATGGCCTAAAGATTGTAGTAATCTTTCTGCCTCAGCCTCTCAAGTGCCAGGATTCAACGAATGAGTCATACCTAGCATACATTTATTTTCTAATGCTTTAATATCATTTAACTTGTCAGTTGTGTTTTTTGTATTAGTTCCCTACCCCTTGCTGTGATAGAATATTATGACCATGAGCAAATTAAGAAACTTTATTTTAACATACCGTTCCATAATTACTAGGGCAGCACTAGTGCAAAGCTGGCTGAACACATTTCTTCCTCAAAGGGGAAACAGAAAGAACAAGTAGGAGGCTGGGTAAGGCTGTAATCTCTCAAAGCCTGCTCTCACTGATGTACTTCCATCAACAAAGCTGCAAACCCTAAAAGTAAAACTCCTCAAAAAAAAAAAAAAGGCATCAACTGGGAAACTAGGGACCATGCATCAGGTAGTAATACTTGATCCTGTGGAAACATTTTTTTCATTCAAAGTACAATATTCTTTGAATTAGTCTGTTGTACAAAAGTACTACATTTTACGTTTTCTTCCACTCATTTTCATTATTCACATACCAGACATATGGGTTATTTCTAGGGATTAGTGATTGTGAATAATTGCTATTCCCTGTGTAGACATACAATACTACATCTCTCAGGCAAATGATTTAAGTGGAAGTGTGTGCTCATATTTTTATCGATTAGTGTTTTAAAAACCTGCAAGGCTCTCTTCCATCAATTTCATTTCTACCACCTGTGGACAAGAGTTCCAGTTCCTCTCTATCCTGAGCAACAGTTGTTGTCATCTGTCCTTTGCATGCATGTTGTTCAAGTGCACTTTCAATACTAACTTACGGTGGTGTGATTTCATTTGAATTTCCACAATAATTATTAGACATAGGAATCGCTACAGATATGTTGTCTATTTTTTCAAAATACTCCAAAATATTATGTAACCATATAATTTATTATGTGTTTTATCCATATCTACACTATTGACATTTGAATTTGTGGAGTCTGCCTTGTGTATTGTAGGGTACTTAGCTCTATTTTTGGCCTCCTAGGTGCCAGAAGTACACATCCTGTCACAACAACCAGAGAATTCACCAAGAATGATTAGGCAGGCGGAATCACTCTAAGTTTAGGACTATATGTTGTAGTGAACTGATATAGACTCCAAAGCAGTATACATTATAAAGATAAATCATCGTTAAAGTGGAACCTAGGTGCTTTGAGTGAATAGAATTCAGAAAGGAAGGAAGAAGTGGTGGGGTCATGTGGAACTGCATTTCCTTTCTTGGGATTAGTTTTTCTGCCAGAAGATATTGGCTGTGCTTGAGATGAGAGCTGAACACTGTCACCTGCTTTCCTTCCAATCTTCTTTTGTGCTTCTTCTCATCTTTATCTACAAGTGTCTTTCAGTAAGGGAAAATCTCCCCATGCCTCTTGGGAGCTACTTAGTTTGCCTCTACTTTTGTGCCCTTAAGTGCAGTCTTGCAGCCTTGCTGCACTGTTCATAAAAGTTCTATTTTTCTTCCTTTGAAATAGTTTTTCTACAATAAATACCTGTATAGCCTATGACTGAGATGAGAGATTAACTTATTTTTTGTGGACTTCATTTATGTAGTATCTTTGTTTTCCAAATTTGTGCAAGTTGGGGAAAATTCATTTCCAATTTCTGTAAGCCTTGTATACCCAAGACAGAGTTTGAATCAACCATTGTCCCTTCTACTTCTTGGAAAGCCACTCTGCCAATTTCTAAGCTTCTAACAGTAATAATCAAATACTTTTCCTTTCTTAAGCATCCTGTATATAAAGAAGGCAATATGCTAAGTCAGAACTGCTCTGCAAAATAAAATCCCCTTGACTGATTAAAATGAAATGATAAAAAATAAAAATGGGTTTAAAAAAGATAAATCTACAGTGCGCCAAGTACGGATGTTATTTTGTGCAATAAAGTCTCCTTAAGTAAACATTTGATGGAAGGAATAAAATCTTCCATGCACATAAATCTTTTTTATTAGCTCCAAGTTTGTGTGTATAAGGGAGGCCTAATGTACCCAAGGGAGGTAGAAGTAGAAGGAGGCATTATAGAAAATAAGATGAGGGCAGATCAGCTTCACCACTGATAATAAATTGGCCCAATGTTGTTTAACCAAAACCAGAGAAAGATGGATAGCAATTCTCATGGTGTTTTACATACCGGAGTACAGCTAGTGCTCAATCAATACCACTATCGGTAAGGGTTCTGGAAGCTCTAAAAACACAAGTGTCATTCAAGCATAATGCAAAACAACATTTCCTGCCCTCCTCCTTAGAGATTTCCCTTGTGGTTGACTCAAAATGGAACAACAATAACGTAAATAGAGACATCAAATGGAACTGCTTAGGAGTTGATGCTTTTGTTTGCCTATGCAGTTCCAGTTCTTTTACATACAGATAGAACATTACCAAGGGTAACAATGCTCTGGATTAGCTTGACCTGAAGGACAAGGAAAAGTCTTACTCTCATTTGGAATATTTTTATTTTTATTCTTTTATTAGCAGTTCGTAGCATTTCACAGGCATACATAATTTACAAGGAGAGAATAAGAATGAAGCATGCTGGGGTTGGGGATTTAGCTCAGTGGTAGAGTGCTTGCCTAGCAAAGCACAAGGCCCTGAGTTGGTCCCCAGCTCGGAAAAAAAAAAAAAGGAAAAAAAAGAATGAAGCATGCTTGAACCCCACTCATGTAAACCACTGTTAGTCAAAGCATATGGAATTGGGGAGGGGGATCCAGTGTACTTCACTACCCAGCCTTCATAAGCTGCACTGACAGATAAATATCTACTAGATATCTACTGGATTTTTTTTCTTTATCTTTTTCTTTTCTTTTCTTTTTTTTTTTTTTTTTTTTTTTTTTTTTTTTTTTTTTGTGATTGGTGTTTTTTTGTATATGTTTATATATATTTATATATATGTATATGTGTATCAATATATATATATATATATATATATATATATATATATGTGTGTGTGTGTGTGTGTGTGTGTGTGTGTGTGCGTGTGTGTGCGTGTGTGTGCGTGTGTGTATGTGTGTGTGTGTAATTATAATTTTCATGTTCTTATTACAAAAAGCTTGGTTGGAGAACATTTTTTTTCAAGTGTATCCTATATTTCCTTGACCAGCATAGAGGCTTTCTACAGGGCCAGGGTGCCTGGAGCTCACAGGAATACTCCTGCTTCTGATTGCTGAGAGTGCTGTGATTATAGGTGTGGTTAAAGGCAGAGAGGGATGGTACAGTACTCACTTGCTAGCTGGCAAGGGTGTTTATCAGTCTCATGGAGTCTGGTAGCAGATATGACACCTAAGTTAGAAACAAACTAGAAAAGCACTTGGATTAGCAGCTGTGTAAATATTTTGATCCTCAGTGTCTCTAGGGCAATATGACAAGGTCCAGGTGGAAGCTGATGTATAGTGGTTGTCATTATGGTAAGGGAGTCCTGAGATTATAATGGACAGTAATCACATCTAGTCTTGACTCCCAAGAGAGGCATTATCTCTGTCTTTTTGGGCTGTAAGTAGATGTACCCACTTCTCCTGGAGAAAACACTCCATTTTACCTGTCTATTTATAACGAAATAACATGAAAAAAATCAGTGCAGGACACACAGGACTTCTGCTCAAAGCATAGGTCCTAATATAAGCTGATCATGGACAACTGACTTCTTGACAATACCTAAAAAAGTGTATTTACGTTTGCAAGCTAGACACATACTGAAAAATATAGCTTTTGATATATGATGTGATACAATGTAACACTAGAGAGAAAGAGAGGGTCTAGATCGATGTCTCAGTGAGCAAAGTCTTTACTGCACAAGCTGATCTCCCACATCAAAGCTGTTAGCACCGTGTACCTGCAATCTCAGTGCTAGGGAGATAGAGATAGAGCTGACTGACACTTGTTGACTAACCAGTCTAGTCTCCTTGGTCTGCTCCACATTCAATGAGAAACTGTCTTAAAACAAAAACAATGGTAGAGAAAATCTCATGAACACATCAGACACCAATCTCTGGTCTCTACAAATATACCAGCACATAAATGTGAATTCACATGCCCAAATACATATCCACCAACACATAAAGACACTTTGTGGCACATCCATGACTTCTGAGCATACATGGCCTTTAAAAGGCAGAGTTCAGTGGTGGTTCTGAGGGTTATAGATTGAGGCAGAGTAGTTTCCACAAATGTAGTAGAAGAAGCCCCTACATCATGAAGCTAGGGATCTCCATACAAATATTCAGGCATCGGGGGAGTAAGTATGATTCTCACAGAAACCATGACAGCAACTGTACCCGAACCTCTGAGATACTGGTTGATGCACCTAGAAGAAATTAGATGTAATTGTCACCAACTGTTGGCTGTCTAATGGTTGAGGAGGGTACCAAGATTTGGAAAAGCATGATTTGCATTGAGACTAGTTTCTGATTATCACCTTTTATGCATACTTTTATTATGCCTTGTGGGTGTGTGTAAATTTAGTGGCACAAAAGGAAACAATAATGATGACTTGATGACAACCAAAATGATTCACTCCTTTCCACTAGTTTTCTCATCCAGATTTTTCAGTGCTCTTAGCAACTGATTATCGCAGTACTCCGCAGGTGTGTTTTGCAGAACCCCAGTATATAGTTCCAGATATATGCTACAGAGGTCAAAACTTTTGGCCAAGTGCATTCTGAAAATCCTGAATATTAGCCTAGTCCTGTGGGTGGTTTTTACATCTCCAGCAACTCTTGAAGACTTCTTTGTCCTGCCGTCTTCTCAGCACTGTTCTTGTGCTTTGTTTAAACTCATCTCTCTTTAACTTACCTGTTCAGAGAATTTTACTTATGTACGTGGGATTTTCATTTCATGAGACACTTCTGGCCCTGGTGGTTTTGTGAACACGCTGTAAAGAATTCAACAGCGTAGTAATCACACACTCATGGTTGAAATGTGAACAAAGATTGGTGCAATTATCTAGGCCCTCAGGGGTACACATGGGGCATCCCTCTGTGCTTATTTACAAGTCCAATACGATATCACACATTCCAGTCTTACCACCATACATTGTACTCATTGATAGTTAAAAAAAAATCCAGCCCACCAAACATGTTCTAAAAATTCCATATTGGCATTAGTAGCTTATTTTCATTTATAATAGAGGTCATAATCAGAGCAGATAGATGTGAATCTACTCAAAGGCAAACAATACTTGGCATCCATGATACTTGAGCAACCCTTCCTGAAGGTAGTAGGTGTTTACAGTTAAACAGCTTATAGAATGTTAAAACTCGCTTACCATCAGCCATGTTTTAAAAATTCATGAGCGTTCAAGATAATGTTGGAGACTCCTGTGAAAGGATGTCTTTTCTTAGGTCCTTCTGGTTGGTTTTGCTGCTGCAAATATCAAGCATTCAGAGTGTTATTCAGCATTTGATAGAGCCTTGATTTTTTCAGCTTTAGGGATCTATCTGAATTGCAGGATTTATTGGGGGGGGGATTAAGTATGTTAAATAGAAAAGTTGCCTTTCTTTTTTTTCTTTTTTCTTTTTAATCACTTGTTGGCACAAATCCTATCACATTTCATAGTTTTACAGTTATCTCAGAAAAAGGAAAAGAAAAGGAGAAATGAGACATGACCAAATGGGAGGAGTTGTTAGAAGGTATGATCTCAATTATTTACACTGGATTTTGTGATACATTTCAGAGTGTCTAAATTGCGATGCTCACAAGGGTTGTTTTGCTGTAGCTGCTCCTTTTTCCCTTGCATGCATATTCAAGTAAACAAGGTGAGGAACATTTGTCTTTTAACTGCGGATCTATCCTGGGCCCTTGGGATTTTTTGTTTGTTTCTTTGTTTTTGTTTTGTAAGCTGCTACTTCTTAACTAAACTTCATGAATATTCCTTCCGGTTTCATCTTTCATCATAGTTCTTTATATCATAAGTTGTTATGTAGATGAAATAGAACACTGGCTTTGCAAAGCTCAGCATGTATCCTAGCTTTCAATACATGTTCCTGGCATGATCATTTCTTACTCTTCACAAACATGCTCCCTCTCTCTCTCTCTGTCTCTCTGTCTCTCTGTCTCTCTGTCTCTGTCTCTGTCTCTCTGTCTCTCTCTCTATATATATGTATATATATGTATGTATATATGCAAACACACATATATATCTATATATGTGTGTATATATATACACATATATATGTATATATATATATATATACACACATATATATTTTTTCTTCCAGGTTTCTGACATAAATGGGTTTCACTCGCCCTAAACATTGTTTTATTTTACCTTTTCTTTCCCACGAACACATCTTTGCCATCCCTTGCCAACATCTTTGAACATGTTGCCCAGGCTAGCCGCTCCATTAGTACTCAATGCATCCTTTGTTCCCTGCCTTTGCTCTGTTCTTCGATCTTCCTAAAGCAGTTGTTCTTTCAGATACCAAGAAACCACTTTTACAGAATTCTTTGACCTCCTTTTATCCCTGAGCTGAAACACAACTGTTCTTCATCTTCCTGACTTGAATGGAAAAAATGAGATGTTACAGAGGAAAACAACCTCTGCACATCACAATTTTGTCACTGTAAGATTGATCACAAATCCGTTTTTCTCCTAGGCTTTTCTGATGTGTTTGATTCTAGGAACCAATCTTTGAATAAGCCATTTATTTGTCTCTTATTGAGCATGTATCTTCAGCCCAGATTAACCTTAGACTCATTATGTTTCCTGACCAATGACTTTGGATTCCCTGAACCATCATACTATTTTCCTCTCGGCGTGCTGCTACTGTAAGTGTGTTTCTATTTTATGTTCCTTTTGTGATGTTCAGCATACCTTGCATACTAGCCTTGTGCTCCATTTCTGATTCCTGACATTCTACAGGCTTTTTCTTGCATTTTTCTACCTCCTATTGTTTGTTTTACACAAAGATTCTCCATAACCCATTGGCTCTGTCCCATACTGTGCAAGTCAGTAGGATTCAATTATGGCAGCAGATTAATCTCACCAGCTGTTTTTCTCCCCATCTACAGCCTTATCACTTGATGGGAGGCTGTGGTTAGGGGGATGTGTATTAGGGGGGAGGCTAATCTTTTCAGCCAGAAATGGCTGTGCCAAAGTTTGGGTTTTGTCATTATCTTCCTGATATTCAGTTTTTTTTAAAATGACCCTGCCAATTCTCATGCATGTACTATGTAGCCTCATAAGACACTTGCTGGAACACAGGCACAATGATGCCCAATTTATTCAGACTATGTTTATAGATATATGAAGGAGGCAATATTATCACACAGTATCCATTTTTGTTTCCACACACATTACCACAAAAATATTATTTGGTGGGATCACATCTAGCAATCTTACATATATTAAGGTGAACTTTTATGAATTAAGGTGTGGAGGGTTCCATATCATGGTATTTGATGACATGAGGTGTGGGTTCCAAGGGGATGGTCAAATTTGAGAGAGGCTTGTCTGGTAAATGTATGAACTCAGGGAATGAAGACGATGTTTTTCCTGTCCTCTTTCCCTTCTTTTATCAAAATGAAGTTTCTAGTCCTCCCCCCCTCTCTCTCTGTGTGTGTATGTGTGTGTGTGTGTGTGTGTGTGTGTGTGTATACAGTCAGTCAAATTTTTTCAACTATTCCCACTGCCTGCCCCCCATTTCCAACCCATGCCAGGCCTACCTGCAAGGCATCATTTAAAGTGTTTCTAATTCAAATAAATAGTTTATATAATGCCCAGGGAGTATATTCAGTTTTTGACTGTTGATTTGCTCGAGATCTGAGCACCTCTGCTGGAGATGCATCTTGGAACAGGTTGATCAGTTTAGTGTCAGTCTCCTCTCTGTGGAATGGTTAAATGATACAGTGCTTGAAATGTAGTTAGCACACGGCTTGGATGTTTCCAAGGATAGTGTGCTCCCTCTTGATACATCCATCCCCTTTTCTCTGTGGTCTTATAAAGCATTTGAGAAAAGCCTGGTGGGCTTGGATTCACACTCAAAGCTACCATGGGGCTCTCATCTTCGAGACAGCTAACATCGTTATGTCTAAACACGGAGCATCTTACAAGCAGCCCTTATATGGGTAGATGGGTTAGCAGATACTTGATACTCCTTTGTATTGAGGTCTGCTTTACTCAAAACATCAGGTGTTCTGGCCATGGCTACATTTTCTAGATTAGAAGCTTGTACCAGGAGTGAGCATGAAATGAATACTACTGTAGTGTGAAAAGGATGATTCTCTTCCTAGGGAATATTCTCTGCGCTTCTGAAATCTCCTAACACTGGATTGGTGGCTTTCTTGGATGCAAAAACTCTGAATTTTCCACTATATTGTGTTCTGTTGACCCAGGTTCTAGTTCTCAAATAGCAGAAAGAGCATTGGTTAACATGTGCACAGTGCATGCATGAATGCGCAGAGCGATGGTGGTAGTAGTCCTTAGTGTGGCCATTCAGAATACAGGCACATGTGTACTCTTTTGAGTATTTCCATGCTATAGGACTATTCATAATATGAGTTCTTGAGTGTTATATGAGTGAGATGATCATTCAGGCTGGGGCCATTCTTAGAATGACAAGAACGCTATTCATAATGACCCAGAGGTCATAGACAGAAACAAGGATTGTTTCACACAACATTTTCCTTTTCTAGATGAAATTAATACTCCTAAATTCTATATAACTTAAACTAAAATGAAACATCAAAATACTTTCAGGTATAAAATTTAAATTCTGCCACTCTCTTCTTTTCTAGCCATTAAACACTGCATAAAATAATTAAAGTGGGAGCTGGAAAGATTGCTCAGTAGTTAAGAATACCAGCTGCTCTTTTAGCACCACATGGTAGCTCCTGACCATAGATGACTTCAGCTCTAAAGAATCTGTTACATTCTTCTGACATCCACAGGTGCAATGCATGCATGTGTTGCATAGACATGCATTCAGGGGAAACACCCATGCAGATAAACTTTTAAAAAATCAAGATGACCCTCTTAGGGGGTATTATTTTCAGTTTATTTTAACATTGATTCTTTTTTTAGTTATTTTATATTTTGAGGTTATAATACAATTATACCATTTCCCATTTTTCCTTCCCTAAAATCTCACATATAGACCTCCTTACTCTCTTTCAAATCCATGGCTTCTTTTTAAAAAATTAATCATTACTATATATATATATATACATATATATATATATATATATGTGTGTGTGTGTGTGTGTGTGTGTGTGTGTGTGTTTCTGTCTTACAATGTTACTTGAGTGTATATACTTTCAAGTTGACTTCCCTAGAAAGAACTATTTCTTTAACACTTAACATTCCTTAGTTGCCTGTAGTAGGGTTGGCGCTTCACGAGTTTATCTCTGTTCTTCTTGGCGTGTCTATTGGAATTGTCTTTGTTCAGCAACGTGTTTAGGCAGTCATGTTAGGGAGACTTTATGAATGCAGCTTTTAACATTACTAGGATAAACATTCTCATAGCAAACTCTCTCATTCTCCATTCTTACAATCTTTCTGCCCCTTTCATCACAGTATTTCCTGAGCCTTAGATGCAAGAGTTGTGTTAAAGGTGTATCAGTTGGTACTGGGTTCCATAGTTCTGCATTTTGATTGGTTGTGCTTTTCTATAATGGGCTCTCTCTTGCAAAGAGAAATTTCCTTTATGAGCAGTGAGGACTGTATTGTAACTGTGGGAATAAAGACTAATGGCTATAGATTATAGTTAGGGAATAGGAAAATGCTGGTTTAATAAAGTAGTGGTTGTAGGCTCTCTTCCAAGATCCTTGACTTCATTAGCCCTGGTTTGCTGGCTAGGTTTCCAGAACCAGGCATGATTTCCCTCTTGTTGAATGGATCTTAAGTCTAATTAGAAAGCTGTTGGTTATTGCCAAGGTATTGCTAGGGAGTATTTTTGTTTCTAATATTAGGTGTCTTTAACCCAATGGATTATAAAATGATATATTTAGGGGTTTTCTAGGTTTAACAAATAAAAATCCAAGGTGGCAAGTTAATTTGAGATTTCATTTCAACAATGATTTTATTTTCATTTTTGGTATATCTCAGGCAATATTTGAAGTATACTAAATATTGTTTGTTGTTTATTTGAAATTCAAATGGAAACTTTATAGCAACCCCATATTGGGAAAGTTATTTTTGAATGGAGCACCATTTAGAGCTCTTTTCCAGTTGTACTTATAAAAATGCTGGTTCTTTCCTTGGCTCCACTGACACTACTTCATTTTGTTTTCATTCTACCCAGCATAGCTCAGGACCTGGAGGCTCAGAGGTCAGGGAAGTGAGTGAACAGTAGCTAGCACAGGAGAAGTTGCTCAGTGGGAAGTCGGAGACACCAAAGTGTGCTCCTGGAGGCTGGGGACTTCGCAGGAAGCAGTGGGGTTATTCTGAGTCTTCTGTAGAGAGCAGACTGGCTGCAGAGTCTGATGGAGAAAGCAGATGTCAGAGACAGAGGTTAAAATGGAGGCAAACAGTCATGGGCCCTGTAATCAAGGAAAAGAAACCTCCCAAAGGTGGGAATTGTACTGTACTGATTTTCCCTCCCCAGATCTCTTAAAATGAAATTGTTTTTAAATATAGGTGGAACTAAAGAAGTTAAGGGTAGTAGTAATTAAATCACCTATTCCAATGCTATCTTGGTTTTCCATCTGTATAATCCAGTGGTTCTCAGACTTTCTAAAGCGATGACCATTTAATAGAATTTCTCATACTGTGGTGACCCCCCCACAAACATAAAATTATTTCCGTTGCTACTTCAAATGTTTAATTTTGCTACTGTTTTGAAATCATAATGCATATATCTGATATGCAACCCCTGTGACAAGTCATTTGTCCCTTTGAAAGGGATGTTCCACAGGATGAGAACTGTTCCACTAGTGGTTAATATACGTCCTTGTTTAGTCCTTAGTGTGGATAGAGCATTAAGATGAACAAGAACATCTTCCTCACAGGAGGCACTGACGTGCATGTTATGTTGTAGTAAGGAATTAGAAATACACTTCCTTTTGGAGAACTTTCCAACAAGAGTGAGGTCCAAATTCGAGTTCTTTCTGCACCTTCTATCTTTCTGTTTCAGAGGTTCCTGTTTGGTCTATTGTGCCTCTATGTTGTATCTGCCCGCAACTAAGTGTTTGGCCCAGAAAATGTGGGATGGGAAGAGATAAGGAATATTTTATGAGAATCTATAATAAAGTTTTACAAGGGGAGAGGTTACAGACTCCAACTGACCCAGAATTACACCCCAAAACTTCAGATAGTTGTTAACCTCAGTCTTCATGTTGCTTTCAACATTTTTGGGATTTTTTTTTTAATGGTTGCTTTCAACTTGTTGGGTGTTTTTTACCAGATGATAATCACAACACGTACACACACACACACACACACACACACACACACACGCACAGGCACACACATACATGTACATGTTATTTTGGAACAGGAGTGTGGAAAAACGCATAATTTAAGATCAAATATATGCACTATGGGGAATCCAAGGAATAGTAAGTTTGGGTATATTGTTTATTTAAAGGCAGGTTAAACTTAAACAGGCCAAGCACACAACAGGGCAACAGATTCATTACATGTTTTTAAATGATATCAAGGTACATTATTAATTTGATTGCAAATCTAGCAAATGTTCAGGCTCTCTGAAGGCAAGACACATTTTCAAAAGAAAATATTCTCCCATTAGCTGGGTACTGTAATCCACACAATTCCCTTTATCAGGTTCACAACTTGGCCTCATGGAGGAGCAGGAAGATTGTTTTGCTTCCATGTGGTGTGTGTGTGTGTGTGTGTGTGTGTGTGTGAATATGGATGGGTTGGTGTATGCAATCCATTAAGCTATGGAGAGGTCTTTCCTTCTTAATTTTATGTTTTTTTCTGTGAATTGTATATATAGATCTATAGATATAGATATCATCTTTGCCTCACCCCTGCCATTTTGACTATACCTCTTCTCAAGTGTCACTGCTCCTTTTACCCACCCCAAACTTTGTTTTCCTGTCATAAAATTATATATATATATATATATGTATGTATGTATATAATTTATATTAGAGCATCTATTCGTGGTTTGTTTTTCACCTTTTTGAGACAAGTTGTCACTCTACAGCCTAGTCTGCCTTTGAATTCTTAAGTAGCTCTCAGGCTGGACTTGAACTTAAGTTGATCCTCCTGCTTCCGTCTCCCAGGTGCTGCTATTACAGGTGTAAGGCATCATACCAAGTCTTTGATCCTATGTCTGAATATGATGGGAATACTTCAGTGTTATGACAAAATATAAGAATGTCAGTAGATTTGTGGTAATAATAGAGAAAGCCCTAGGTCTGTGCTAAGGATACATTGCTCTGTAGCATCTTATAATAGATACTTCTCATTGGAATATTCCAAGCATAGGTAAATTGCAAACTCAGTTGTAAAACTACAAAAGGAATCAGTATTTGGAATGTATTACAGGTCAGCCCCCTCCCCACCCTTTGTGACAGAAACAGAAGTGCCCAAACACCATAGCACGACAATTATGCCCAGCAACACTTTTGTTTATCTCCTATTCATTTGATGATAACTCTGCTTTATAGCCTCCTGAGATGTGACCAGTCACCTCCAAGGGTGTTAAAAATACCCAGAACCAAAATTAAATTCACTTACACTTAAAATGCAATTATATTCTATATAACACCTTTAGGAGCAGTGTGACTGGGTGTTCGAAAACTAGGTGGAACTATGGGGCAGCTATGCTCTGAACGGAAAGGTTGGGAAGAAGGAAAACAAGCTAAAAGACTTGTGAAGAGATCTGCCACTGCTGGACAGCGATAGATCGGAGCCAGCAGCAAAAGCAGCCCCTCCATCTAGGGGCTGGGTGCCCCTAATTATGTTAATTGCATGCAGAATCATCTCTTCTCCAACTGCCATCTGGAGCAGTGACCTGTCTTGTGGTAGCTCATCTTGATCATTTGTTTTTCCGTCCTTTCACACTTTCCCCCTCCTTTCCCCTGTTCCTTGATCTCTTCCTCCCATCTCTCTTTTCTTTCTCTGCTGTGGCTTTCATTTTCATTCTTTCTTCTCTACCTCTTTACTTTAGTTTCCCCTTTCTTGCCCTCCATTTTATGTTCTTTCTGTATACCAACCCCCATCCTACGTATCAGACTTATTAACACGCGGATTGGGTTTGTCATGGGTTATTGCAACACTCCCACAGTGCCATCCCGTCTTTTGATGCCATCCCAGCTGGCACTATTTTCTGGAGTGCTGCCACTGTCAGCAGTTGCAGTCTACTGAGCCAATCCAAGCAGCCAGTGAGAGCCCAGGAGTGCAGGACACCACACGGCTCTCCTGAGTGAGTAGTTTTGAGCAAGAAATAAGATCTGCTGAATTCAAGGCAAATGAAGAGTGGTTAGAAGAGAAAGGGTGAAACTCTTTTTCTGCTTAACAACCTAAATTTAATTTTCATTAATGAGAGTTTATACTTATGAGAAGACAGCTCTTCTAATCTCTGTCTAATGAATGGACTGGAGTTAGTGAAAAATTGAAGTGGTTTTGTTTTGCCTCCAGGAAAAAAATTGATTTTGAGTCAAACTTCAGGTAATAAAACCCTTTTTTAAAACATGCAAATGCATTCTCTTTCGACATTGAACAATTATCATGTATGCTATCATCAGTGCTATTACGCTTTTATGTAATATTAATTTGAACGGTGAAAAAGTAACTGTAAGATGCTGGAGAGACGGCTCAGTGGTTAAGAGCCCTGGTTGTTCTTCCGAAAGACACAGGTTTCTCCTCCAGTACCCACGCGGCTGCTCACAACTGTCTAGAACTTCAGTCCCTGGAGTCCCAATTCCCTCTTCTGGCTCCTGTGGGCACTGGATATGCACATACATGTGGCAAAGCCCTTATATGCATAAAATGGAATAAATTCATTTTAAACTTAAGATGTAAGTTAAAGGTCAGGGCTGAAGACTTCAGCACTCTGTTTTATGTGCGATTTTTAGTATTCTGCTTTTCTTCCCAATATCAGAAATGTCGCTAGAACCATTTCTCAATATCTATCACTACATGGGTAAGGACACATACCTTTTTGCCAAAAAGAGACGAAAGGGCCCAGGCCATTGCTGTTGCTAATTTTTCTGCACAGGTGACTCAAGGTCTCTGAGTATCAGCAATTTCCCCTCTAGCTGCACAAGAGTCATGACTGATGGTTGATATGGAGTTCAGTGACGTATATGTAGCTCTTTGTATAGACAGAAGTTTGAATGAATTAGTAAGGTTTAACCATGAGCCCCCTTGGCCTTTATTCTTTCATCAATTACAGCCACTTGTGTCGCAGTGCTTTCCCAGAAGTTTTAAAGTGGAATCCAGAGCCAGTAGTTCTCAGTGGTCTTGAAGTTACCAATGCTGGTTAAAGTATATATGCTTAACCACAACAGAGACTTTCTGTGTTTTCAATAACTTTGACATTCATGAGCAAGTTAAGCCATTAAGTTACTCCTAATGTCTGCTTCCTTATCTAAAAAATGGACATAATCAGACTCTAAAATATTGTTCCAGATTCTACTGACAGTGTATGATCAAAGATTTTGAAAACTGCCAAGTGGAGTGAGGTGTGATATTTGAGATTTGAGATATAGCTCAGTTGCCATAGTGCTTATTTGAATTGAACCTAGTGAGTTCAACATAGCCTGGACTACATGAGACAATATGTCAAAACAAGAAAAACTGAAATAGAAACACTCGTGAGACTTCTCCACCCATTCTATCAACCCAGTTTGTCTTAATTACTATTCTCAGCTTTGAAAATACTGGTGGAACAGATATTCTAGTTGATAAATACCAGTACCAAATCAAAAGTTCTTTGAATATAGAGATTTAGTCCTATGAATCTTTGCTATCTTGCTGAGTTCACAATAAACTAGCCTATATGCATTCAGAATTTATTTAGAGAGAAAACTAGATAGTTAATATGCTTTTAATAATTGTGTGGGCAAAATATTGACACATACAATAATTTTCTCCAAACTGACTATGTCCCAGAAATCTGATGATAAAGAATATTTGAGGGCAAACTTAAGTATAAATTAGACATCTGAGAACCAGTGTCTTGTCATGTTCACAACTTAAGCAGTGCTGTGTTCTGGAGGATTTTACTACTTAATATACTGTGGCACTGATGGACATCATCACTTCATCTTGGAAGATAGAATGTGATTTGCTGTAGATACCACATTTAAACAAGGTTTATTTCTACGCAGGAGAAATTTGGGCATATCTAGACAAGCTTTTTGATTGTCACAGCTTACGAAAGGGTTACTCCTGGCTTCCGGAAGCTACCGGAGAGAGACTCAAATAAACTTCTCAATGAACAGTGGATAATCCAGTCTGAATGTCAGTAGTGACACAAATGAGAAAACCAATTAGAAGAACAATCAGTATATTCTGTATGAGGCAATGTCTTTGTGTACATGTTCATGTGTGTGTGCACATGTGGGCCTATGCCTGTGTGTGTGTCCATCTGTAAGATTGCACCTATGAAGGCAAGAGATTTATGAGAAAAGGTCTCTTACTGATTTGGCTAGGCAACCTGATCAGTGAACTCTGGGATACTCTTGTCTCCCCAGTGCTGGGATCACAAATGCATAGTGCTATGCCCAGATTTTTTTTTCTTTCTTTCTGGAGATCCCACCTCTGCTCCTCATGCTTATGAAGCAAGGACCTTACAGAACACAAAGCCATGTGCCCAGCCTGAGACTATTTCTCACATACAGCATATTTTTACTGTAATTCACACAACATAGTAAAAACAATCTGAAGATGTGCCTTTATGGATAAGAAGTACACTTATCCATAAAGGCACAGTCCTTCCTGTGGTGTACATGTATTATTGTGAGCTGTCTACTCTTTCTCTGCGCTTCCTTTGGTAGCTGCTTGAGAAAAGAGTTGATTGAGTATGTTGGGTTGGGCTCCACTTATCCCTAGCATGAATGAGATGCCTGCCAGAGAAGTATCATCTCACATCACACTTCAGGCCGGCAATCAGGCTTGGTCTGTTTCAGCAGGACTCTCAGCACTTTGAATAAATATCTTCCATATTCATGGAGAAGAAAGCTCATTTGAATATTTCCAATTAAATTTCCATTTCAAGTCTTACTGCCAATATATTCGTCTTCACTTTTGTATTATACAACTTTCATACCTGACCATACATTCAGTAATGGAGGCAATCATTAGATGATATTAACATTTCTGGAAAATTCTCTCTTAATCTGTATTCTGGAAAATTCTCCATTAAAATATTACCTACTATTCATCTTTCTGCAAAGTTTTTTTCCCCAAATATTTCTGTCCAGACAGATCGAATTAAGGCCCTACAATTAAAATATTTTCCTATCATTGTTTGAATCTTATATGCCTCATATGCTAAAAGTCTAGCTCCCTGGGTGGCATTGTTGAAAGAGTAGAACCTGAGGGGTGAGGCCTTGTGAGAGAGGAAGTTAGGTTGTGGAGTGTGTGCCCTCAAATGGTATATATGCTACCTAGATTCTTCCCCATTGGGTGCCTCCTGGTTGTCAGTGAGCAGTTTCTGCCTGTCACACAGTTCTGCCAGTATATCAAGCCTCCTTATACGTCTGGTAGCTTGTGAAAATGGCTATGGAATTAAGTGGATGGAATGGCTATGCACTAAACTTTCTGTTGTGAACCAAAATTAGCATTTCATCCTTCTGTGTTTCTTTTCCTCAGGTGGTCTCTTACAGTGGCTTAAAGCTGGCACGTTAACACAAACCTTCTGGGAGCTGATAAGGAAACAAATAGAAATCAGTATGTGTTTCCTAAGAAGTAGAGGTACTTAGATTTCTAGCTCTCAATATGTATACCAATGGTTTAAGAGAGCAGGAAACTACTTAGGTGCCTCTTGGGAAGTAGTACAATAGAAGCTGACAAACTGCATCAGTCTGTTTTTGTAAATGAAGCTTTGTTGGCTCATGTGCACAGATACTTGTATGCACTGTCTATTATAGTCTTCGTTCTTCAGCAAACGTGAGTGGTTGTAGTAGATACTGTGTGGCCCATAAAGCCAAAAAAAAAAAAAAATGTCTGTGCCTTTAAATGGAATGTGTTCGATTTTAACAGAACAAGAGCTGGCTATAAAATACTATGTATAATCTGGAGAGATGACTCCGCAGTTAAGAACTCTAGGTCCACTTCCATAGGACTTGGGTTCAACTCCCAGCGCCTACATTGTGGCTCACAACGGTCTGTAAACTCCAGTTCTATGGGAGCCAATGTTCTCTTCTGACCTCTGTGTGGACCAGGCGCACACTGCACAGATAAACATGCAGGCAAAAGACCCATACATTTAAAATAAAAATCAAAACTCACAATCAACCAAGATGGACGATAGTTTATAAAAATACATTTAATTAGTATTAGAAATAATGTGTAATTAATCAATAATTATAAGGAACCAAATTGATCACAAGACAGCACTATCTCTTTTTTTTTTTTTTTTTCTTTTTTTTTCGGAGCTGGGGACCGAATGGGGCCTTTCGCTTCCCTAGGCAAGCGCTCTACCACTGAGCTAAATCCCCAACCCCTCTTCTTTTTATATTTCAAATATAAAATATAAAGGGCAATTTTATAAACTCTCTGAATACAGTCACAGAATTTTTAAAAACTAATTCTTGAGATTTTCCTCAGATAATGCAGTAGAATTGTCATGAAGATGGCAACAGAACTTTGTCATAATTAATCCTTTCTGCACCGTTTTACTGCCCTTAAATCCTCCCTTATGAATTAGCAAAGCAGTGAGAGAATCTGAACCAGGAACAGTGGAAGGCTTGATTATAGTGTCTGGCACATTCTGTAAATAGTAAAATAATAAGGCTTGAGAAAAAGAATTCGCTCCTTTACATAAAATGCTCTTTTTTATGTTTCCATGTACAGGTAAGAAAAATCACATTTTTATATGTCACTTCATGTGGATTATTTCCATGCTAAGAATTCATCACATTAAGTTGGAATCAGTGCCTTTCCTGGAATTAAATTGTGCCTTATTTTGTGTGTGCATTCGCATGGAACAATTTGGGCCATCTCTTTTAGACGGTGTCCACTTTTTATTTTTTGAGACAGGCTCTTCCATTGGTTGAAGTTCACCAAGTGGGCTGTGCTGATGAGAGAGTACTAAAGATTCTCTTCTCTTTCTTGCCAGCGCTGGTATTACAGGCATATGCCTACACTTCAGGCTTTTTACATATTTTCTGAGGACCAAACTTGTGCCCTGAAGCTTGCATGGGAAATACTTTACCAGTTGAGTCCTTTCCCAGCCCATGCTTTCTCCTTACCCCACCACAAACAAAGCTATGCACTTTCTGTTTAATTCAGGAATCCATGCAAAGTTTCATATTCCCTTCAAAACTTTTAGCATGACAGTGATCTTTAAAAAAAAAAAAAAAGGAATAGAGGTAATGACTGACACAAGTATTTCTAAAACTAAAACTTTGGTAAAAGCAAAGCGAAGTAACATTTTGGTAACATTATATCCAGGAAAACATTTTGTAGGAATTCATTTAACGCTTATTTTCCTCACATGTTTATATATAATATTTTTTACTTGATTTTATACACATTTTTAAAACCTACACTACTTCTGCTCTCAATTTTACATTGATACTTTTGCTATAACTGTTCACTAGTGTAGGCATAAATATTTTGTTGCCCATTTTAATAAGTGTCTAATCTTTCCTCTAGCCTACCACCCAGCAGAGGTAGTGGGAGAGAAACGTCATTAAGATGTGGGAGAAGTGGGCCTGTTCGGCAATAGTTCTTTGGGGGTGAGCTTGATTTTTTTTGTCACCAGTTCAGTCCCATAGCAAACACCAAGTATGACTCAGCAGTTGGAGACCAGTCCTCTAGGCAGGCAGACACCAGGCACGAACCAGAAGCTGTGGTTCAATCCTGAGGGAACCACAAGGCTCATCAACTGGCCTAAAGCCTCTGAAGTGGCAAGAAGCTACAGGAACTGTCCGGTGGTGTCACCACAAGTGGACCTCAACAACACTATGTAAGGTGACCAAATGAATGCATGCATGTCATTAGGGAAGAATAGTGAGGCACAGCAAACAAAACCAATGTCCCCAACCCCACTGCCTGTGGGGTCATAGTTATACTCCTTCATCTCTTCATGTCCTTTCCCATGTCTGCTATAGCAAAGCATCCTTTTACCAGTGTCTACTTCAGGAAAAACATGCTTTCCCATGTATGCTTTTGCAAGATATCCTTTCACCCACGTGCCCCAGCAAAACATCATTTGATATAAAAGTCTTTCCGAAGAAACTATAACTATCCACTTCACATTAGGATGTTTTTCAACTGGACACATGCTAGGATCATCTGGGATGTACATGAGATTTTTGCCTTGATGTGTATATGGGTACCCCATTCGTGCCTGATGGCTCCAGGCAGAGGTCAGAAGGGTATCAGATCTCCTGAAATTGTAGTTACAGAGATTTGTAAGCTGCCATATGAGTGCTGGGAATCAAACCCAGCTCCTCTAGAAGAATAGCCAGTGCTCTTAACCACTGTACCATCTCTCCAGCCCTCATTTTCTTGCTTAATATGAGATGGTCATCCCAATGTGACTGGTGCCACCCTTGAGCAGGTGTTTTCGGTCACTTAAAAAACTGAGAAAACAACAAAAGCAAACCAGCACGAAGCAACCCTCCCTGGCATCTGATTCAGTTCCCTATGTCCACATACATGTTCCTATCTTGAGTTTCAGTAAGATCTGATAAATCCCTTTCTCTTGCACATTGCTTTTGGTCATGGTATTTATCACAACAATAAAATGCAAGCCAGAACACCATGATTTAGAACACTGTCATTGTGTAGATTTGCTCCCAAATCACTTAAGGATTTGTTCTATGTGAACATTCATGGGAAATGTTTAAAGTGAGGGAAATGGGGACAAAGCAGGACAAGCTAAAATGTTGAAAAGTAGCCCACAACTTCTGGGAAATCAGGAGAACGCTGAAGCTTGTCGGAAGGAACCAGATGGAAGCAGCGACAATTTTTCAGGGAACATTTTCATTTCTAAAAATTTGTGTGGTATGTATATGCTTCATGATGCTCAAGATATGTACTGTCATTTAGATGAGCTTTCTCTATGAAATCTTGAGATGGACCACATTGTAAAAGGAGTTTTTCCTTATGTCACTGCTCGGTGCAGTTGGAGAAAAGAATTCCTACTCCAGCACTATATGGCCTATGTAGGGTATGCATGGGGCTTTGGAGTGTTTAGGCTTCTCTACCAGCACATTCTAGACTGATTAAAAACAACAGAAGTTTGTAACTTACAATTTAGGTATCTTGGCTGTCCAAGATCAAGTTGGGGCAGATTTGTTTTTGCTGAGGGCTTTACCTGGTTCATTGATAATATCATGTGTCTTCATATGGTCAGAAGGCAGACAGTTTAAGGAAAGTCTCCGGGGCCTGTTTGTTTATTGCTCTATTTATGTTGAGCTATGTATATTCTGTCTTACTGCATAGTTCACACTGTCCTGGATTTTACTATGTAGCCCAGGCTGGCCCAGAAATAAGCCTCTCAGTGCTGGGATTATAGAGCTAAACTACCACACCTGGCCTAGAAGGGAATTAGGGACGTTATTTGTTGTTTTGTGCCCTAGAATCATTTGGGCTTTAAAAAGATAATGATGCTAGTTCTAGTCACGAAGGTTTCACTGTCATGGTATAGTTAACATTACACTGGGAGTTACAATTTCAATATACGTATTTGGAGGTGATAAGCACAACCATTTAGTCAGTGACACATGCAGTTTTAACACATCTCATCATGGTTTGAAAAAATAATGATCTCTAACATGTGAACATTACCTGTAACTCGACATTCCTTTCCACTTTTCCAAGATGTGCTGCCGATGCCTATAGTGGCCGGGTTGAGCAACTGTGGCAGAGACCATGTATGTGGTCCAGAAAAACCTCACAGTTTCTATTACCAGATGAATTCTGTTCTAAAGACTTGAAAAAGAAGTGTCTGTCAAGAGGTTTAAAGACCAAAGCTAATGTGTGCAACCACTTGCACAATTACCCCAAACTCAAACATATATTCCCACATGGTTGTCAGGAAGACTGAGCAATGCAGTCTCCCAAGCTCCTTTTATACACAGGAGCATGAGGGTTTTGCTGGAAAGTGACCAGTGTAGGTCACTGTGTAGGAGATTCCATTGCACAGACACAGTGTTAAGCCTTACCCTCAACTAGGATGTCACAGGATTTTCACTTTGTAAATGCATACAAGTTCTTTTCTTCCCTCTCCCCACAACCTCATTATTTCAGCTCATCACACTTCATTTCCTTGGTGTTGTTGGTTTTTGAGTTTTAAGGTCCCTCTTTTTTAAGATCAAGGTAAAGAATGTGATGGAAACAGCAGGGGTGTCTCATAATTGAGTAGCGTTTGACAGGTTCATTTTTGTATTTATGGAGCAAGTCATGCAAGAGCTTTTTGAAACATCCATCAAAGCAATGTTTTCTTTTTCTTACTCCTGTTGTCCTTTTTGGGTCTGATTGCACCTGATGGTGTTTATGAGTTATTGGCAAATGGGCCCCTTTCCCAGAGTAATGCTTCACTGGAGGATGAATTTCATGTGGGAGTATATGTTCCTATAAATGCAAAGAAATTTGATCCCTAACCTCTCAGCCTTGCTCTGACAAGTGCCAGTCATCTGCTATGGAGCAAGAAAAAGAAGGAGTTTACTAGGGTGTATTTGGCATTTGATGGTCTTTTATTTCCTTAAATAATTTTTTTAGCAACTCCATATATTTCAGGCTTATTACTTGACTTTGAGATTTTAGCCGAGCCTGAATGTGAATACATCTCTATTTTAAAGGCATTTTCCTCCTTTTGATTAAAGAGATCTACCATTCTCTTCCATAGAACTGATGAATCAAACAGCAGTATATTTGTGGTTAAATAGCCAGCCATTTGTCCCATTTCTTGAAAAATCTGTTATCTGGCTTTACCATTTCTCAGCACTTTTCGAAATGGATGTCTTCTTAAAGATTGCAGTTGATGGTGACTTTGCACACAGCAAGCTTATGTTGCAATATTAAAGAGGGAAAAGAATGCTTCTCTGACCTATCCAAAACTTGAATTGATTTCCCCTAAATATCATGGAGCTGCTTTGTTATAGCACAATAGGCTTCTGCCTGACACAAAACATGAAGAACAGAAATTGCCGGATAATTTAACCTTTACCAGATTCATCAGTGGTTTGATGTGTAGCATTTGGGATGCTCTGCAGTAGTGAGGGCAGATATGTTCTTCTCTAGCTGACATCCCTGCTAATGCACATGGAATTGACATGCAGGCAGACTGTAGGAAGGCCCAGGGGTGGCTGTTAATTCTCCTTTTTGCTTGTTTGCCTATTTTTCTATGCTTTCCTCTTCCATGACATGTATCACCCCATATTTTGTAAGACTCCTGGCCCCTTGTTTTGATTATGAAATTTTTTTACTTTTCTTAAAAAAGCACTTTCAGGTCATAATATAGAGGTGACTATGATGATTATGTACAAGGTATTTAAACAGTACAGTATGGCCTTTGTTCTTCCCCAATGACCACAGTGCAATTGCTATCAATCTTCTAGACTGATGAGCGCTGAGCATTCGCCCTGCTTCCCATGTGTAGCTTCATTAAGGAAACCCCCCAGTTTTGTTAGCAACGGGTGAGCAAAAGGACCCTTGTAATTTGTCACAGCATGCATGTGGAAGGTGAGAGAGATGTATGGGGACTCTGCTATTCTAATTTAAAGCACTGGACCTGTTCCTGTCTTTATGAAGCATTATAGAAGACCATCATGTCGGGGCATTCCTGGGTTGTTTTGCTGGTGGAAGTTTGTATCCATGACTCATAACAGTAACTGTATGGATTCTAGGTCCCCCATTCCTTATGCTACAGTCCACAGCAGGCATGAGCAGGTACCATGGAGAGACAGCATTCCTGGGATGCAAAGATGAGGTATGACTAGAAGTTACACATTATTGGTGACGCTGGCTGTAATTTGGAGTTCTGCCCAAATCAGACGATGCTGCCTTAAGCTCATTCAAAGTTTCTCAGTGTCCTGGCAGTTTCCCTCCCTTTAGGGCCAGAAGAAATAGGCATGTGCTCATTCAGACCACTGCACTCTGCCACTTAGCAGGCAGAACGAAGGTCTTCTTTTTCCCCTTGAGTTATCCTTTTTCTTTATCTTGAGGCACTGAAAACTGTATTTTTTTTCTTTTGAGACAGGGAAGGAAGTAGTTTTATTGGGAGCAGCTAAATTGAGGGTGTTTTCATTTGTGGTGTATTGTTCTGTCAGAACCTGCATTTTGTTAAATGTTCATGCTAGGAAGTGTCTAGTGTGTGAATAGGAAAAAAACAAAACCCATTGAAGGAAAGCCTAGAAAGTCTGACAAATTTACTCAAAATCTTTACTTTCTTAAAAAGGACTTTCAAGTCATAATGTAGATTCTTTATCAGAAAAATGTCCACCAACACTACATTGAGAGAAAATCTTAATTTAGTCTAAATGGAAATCATTAAGAAACCAAAATCTGGGCTGGAGAAATGGCTCAGTGGTTGAGAGCACTGGCTGTTCTTCCAGAGGTCCTGAGTTCAATTCCCAGCAACCACATGGTGGCTCACAGTTCTCAATGGAACCCAATGCTCTTCTGATATGTGGATGTACATGTAAAGAAAATATCAAGGTATATGGAAGGAAGGAAGGAAGGAAGGAAGGAAGGAAGAAAGAAAGGAAGGATGAAACAAAGAAACAAAGAAAAAAATCTTGAAAGACTGAACACAAGGGAACCTGATGGTAGGATTACAAACTAGTCTGACCACAGTGGAGTTTAGGATGTTTTTCAAACAAATACAAACAAAAATGAAACAAAACAAAAAACCCAACAAAACCCAAACTCAAAAAATCTCTTGAAAATAGACCTTTTATATGATCTCACTCTGCTATTCCTAGACGTGTAATTAAAGAACTCCAAGCCAACATGAGACACTTGCTCATTGATAGTGATCCAGCCCAGGTGTTTATCAAAAGAAAAGAGCAAGAGATTAAGGACGATGTGGTATATGTACTTCATGAAAATTTACACTTGTATCAAAGAGTAAATCTATGTTACTTGCAAGTACATGGATGCCAATGGAAAATCATAGTGATGAAGTGAATTAGTCCAGTCTCTAAAAGAGAAATATCATGTGTTTTTTCTACTGTGTGGTTCCTAGGTTTTTCTTTAGATGCCTAAAACCATGCATCTATGTATGTGAGGAAAATAGACATGAAACTGTCAGCCAAGATTGCAGGCTCACTGGGAGAAGGCTAACATGTATAATGATCGGAGGACACCAGAATCTACACGGTAGAAGAGGATTGACTCCTCCAATTGTCCCCATCCCCCACGTATGTGCAGTGGTATTTGCATACCCCTACCATTGAAAACAAACAAACAAATAAATATTTGTAATACTTTTTTTAAAAAAGAAAAGTGAAAGTGAAGCCATTTAAGGGAACACTGGGCTCTAAAAGAAGGGAGGAAGGAAACAAATGGAAGGAATATGTTCTACATGAAATATCTACTTTTGGGAAAGTGTATAAAGTATATTAATTTATAACAAGGCTTTTTTGAAGGAGCTTACCAACCTCTGGTGGGTACCATTTGTTAGGTACCTGGGACCCTGGCACTGTTTACTATAATAACCCTATGAATGCTTTCACAGCACCTACAGGTGGGGCATAGTGAGGAATGGTCACTTGGTGCTCATTGAATAGCAGGAGTACAGAGAATTTGGGTGTCTACATAGATCTTTAGTGAAGTTAAGAGGTGTACGCCATGGATGGGAATCTAGGGTGATGTCAAATTGTGGTGGCACTCTGAGGAATGTACAACTTTTCAATTTGAAGTTTCCCTTGTGTGCTGTTGTGAAAGGAAATTTGTCTATGAGTAGTGGGGAATTTCAAGTGGATTTATTGGACTATCAGTTGGATCCACAACTCTTACATAGCCCTTTGTGTTCTTTCTTGGATAGGTATTTGTTGAGTGCATGCTTTGCCCAGAAGTGGGTAGTCATAACTTTACAGATGTACTCTGAGTGCAGAGAGCCTGACCTGGCTCCCAGTAGCTTTCATCTCTCCTTTTTTCCTCTTACCACATAATTATGTCAAGACAGCAAGGAAAAAGAAAAGAGCAGGGTGTTGATGCCTTGCTCACAAAGAGGTTGTGTCTGTGATTTCCTCAGCTACCAAATGTCAATTTACTCACAGAGCGGGAACCATCATGTATTTAATCCTTTTGGTCTCTTTTTTTTGTGTTCATTTTTTCTTTCCTGGGGTTCTTGGCTCATGCTAATAGGGGGTATTTGAATAAAATCACCACGGAGAACTTCCTTCAGAGCTCTCTACACTGGAATTACTGTGCTAGAACCTTTCTGATTCAGCAGGGAAAGAGTGGCAGTAATGTTCTTCTCCCTACCCCCAACCCCCACCTTCCCAGGCTTTGCCAACAGATGTTTTGACAGCTACACACCACTTCTTGGGATTCATTTCCTTGGAATTACTGAACCCTGGACCCCATGTGGTTTCAGCAGTGACTGTTTCACAGTAAGATCATTGCTCTGTTAAAAGGCATGGAGTTTCAGTTCACTCAGCCATCTGAGGAGATCCACCCTGCTGCGTCTAGTAACTGACTCTTCATATACTTAACTGAAATGGAAAGCTCCAGTTTTCTACCATCTTTTGCTATATAAAGGTTGACACTGTATTCTTAGTGAAGAAGCTATAGTGGTAGAGAGGACTTGCAGGATTTGTCACCCTGTTGCATTTTTTGATACATTACTGCCCTAGGACACAGTGAGTGACCTGCTATGGAGCTATGGTGAGTCCCAAAATTAACTCATACTTTTTCTGACTTTTTGGAGTCTATTCCTTTAAGATGGAGAAAGGTTAACCACAAGGATATTTTAAGGATAGAGTTTTCATATTCTCTGATAATCCTGTTAAATCACTTAAGAGTCATAGGGGAAAAAGCCATATATTTTTCTCTGCATAATTCTTATGGTAATTTCCTTTCCTTTTTTCTTTCTTTCCTTTTTCCCCCTTGTACTGATGAGAAATAATGCAGAGAAAAGGAAATACATATTGCATGAGCTTCCTGAAGCAGTTTAACATTTTTAAGCACACATTTTAGTATAACCGTTCCTGGCTACCTTAAAATGAGAGCCTATCTTTCCATGAGTGTTATGGCCATCTAGCTTCATGATATCTGCCAAGAGATAGGATTCATATATTTTATAAAAAGAAGGCAATGAGAAATTAAAGACCGGAAATCTGGCAACCTTAAATCTATGATTTAAAACTAGAAAGGTAGAGAAATCTGGTTTATGAAAGGAGACACAAATGAAAAAACAATAACAACAACAAAAAAGTAAACAAAAAAGCCAGCTACAACAATCTATAATTCAAAGTCTCCTGTCAGGCATCTGATTTTTTTGGTGTGAAAGACCAGTGTGCCAGCTGGACTCCTAAGGAGATTCACAGAATAGATGATGTTTTCGGTGGAGTCCTTGTCACTCGTTACTGTCTCCTCATTTCTGGAGAAGGCACTCCCAACCTAAGCCTTAGTGACATTTTGAGCTGTTCTATTCTTTGCTGGTGGAGCTGTCTGGTGAACTGTAAGATGCATAGCAGCCTCCTTGGCTCAATAGTTGTAATTCTAAGAAACTATCATGTCTTTTGAAGTTTCCTGTAGTTTAAGGGACTTTTATAGGGTGTCTGAGAATTCTGGCTACTGCTTGGATTTCTCTCATTGCACATAAAAGGGAGCACATGCTGCTGCTTTCTAGAGCTTTCTTCTTCTTCCAGGACACGATACCATAGTGGACTTTGGAAAACTTCCCAGAGCAACCATTTTCACAAGGAACATCCCTATTTGTGGAGCATAAGCAACTACCACAGTAGATTGTTAATTCCCCAATTTCCCACAGAGATGCTAAGGAGGTTTGTGACATGTTAGCAAACTTGCCAAAATTAGAAGGTGTAAGAGTTATTTGTAGTTTGCATTCAATAGCAATGACATTTTTTATCTGCTCTTTTTATAATGCTGTTGTAACACTTTGCAAAGTAGTATAAACCTAAAACCTCACAAAGTAAAATGGATCATTCAAAATTCCACTGCACAATATGCAGGATTATAGGTGACGTGGTGTCATTCCTTTTATTCTTGCTCTCTATCTTTTTTATCTGTCTGTCTGTCTGTCTGTCTATCTATCTATCTACCTACCCACCCACCCACCCACCCACCCACCCACCCACCCATCTATCTATCTATCTATCTATCTATCTATCTATCTATCTATCTATCTATCTATCTATCTATCTATCTATCTATCATATCTATCTTCTATCAGTCAGGACTTTGAAGCATTGACAATCATGGAGTTTATTCTCACTGTCAATTCTGTCTTTCTAGCATCACTTTCGGGCATTTGACTTTGACAAGTTTCCTGATTGCTTTCATCTTTTATGCTGCAAAAAACAATTGTTCCATGAGGATGTTGAGAGAAGCCGCCATTCTCCAGTTGCATGGCCAGCTCGGAGCTGCTTCACAAACAAGTTGTCTCCATTTGATTCTGTCCTGCCTTTCTGAAAACTGCATCATGGAAAACATATCACTTAGAACCTATATCAAAACCTCCCTACAACCTAGGAAAGTCAAATCTTTAACTTTTTGAGACAAAGCCTCACTCCATAGCTCAGATGTACTTCATTTATGTCACATCATATGAAACACTGTATTTAATTGCATTCTTTTGGAGATCCTTGTGAGGTTATTCTTGTTGTTTGAATATTCTGTTATGCTTTGTTTGAGACTAGTTCTCGTTAACCTAGTCTGACCTCAAACTCCCTAAGCAGCTATGATGACCTTGAATTCCAAATTCTCTTACTTCTATCCCTAAATTTCTAGGGTTACAAGTGTGTCACCCTTCCCCCATCCCTGGCTGTGTCATCTAACTTTGAAAGACAAAGGAAGGATGGATGCCTAGACTCTGGATTTGGGGGTTGACTGTTCTGAGCAGGGTCCACAGTACAAAGGTAGGGCTAACTTAGCCTTAGGAGAGCAATACAGTTAGTCTGGGATTGAGGAAAGTCAGTAGCACTGGCTGGCACTACTAGAAGATGGCAAAGTCTCCTAAGATGGATGAACTCCTATTCCCTGTACTGTTGCTGTCTCTGTCCAACCAGAGGGAACTTTCTGAGATAAAGCAGAAAAAGACACCATCTTTGCTTCTTATGTAATCATGCTTCCATGACCAAAAAGTCATATCAGCATTGTACAACTGGCATCTATGTTGACAGATTTAGAAGCATCTATGCCATGGCATGTAAGGGCTAGTGGGGTACATTTAACAACATCTACATTGAGACCAGAAGTATAATGAGAGAAAGAGAAGATCATTTGTGAGGGATTTTTGTGGAGGTTCAAACTATAAATATCTTCCTGCCCCCAAATTTTCTGACTTGAGAAGCCAAGGCTGGAGGATCACTAAGTATAAGGTTATACTGGGCAGCAAGATTAGTTTGAGACTAGCCAGGGCAAAACAAAATCTACTTTATTGAGTGGTCAGAAGGCAAAAGAAGATACTAATGAACTGTTTGGCATAGGTTGTGATAGTTTGCTTTACATGATGTTGTTTTTGGAAAGGCAGGACAAGACCAATTGGAGACATTTTGATTGTGCAGCAGGTCAGGGCTCTCTGTACAACTGTATCCATTATCATATGCAAATGTAGCTGGAGAATGTTGGCTTCTCCACATTCTTATGGAACAACAACCTATGGGGGAAAATCCTTTTGGGTATAAAATACTAATCACAATGCCTAACTACATTTAAATGATGTAAAGCATCTTTTAAACCTTTCCTTTCTTCCTGATTCTTTTAGAGTACTGAGAATTAAATCTCAGTTCTCTCCAACATCTGAGGCTAGCAGTCTAACACTGATTTACACCCACTACCTGCATCTTATGGATTCTCGAGTTAATTTCACTTCAAGTATCATGTGCAAGTAATCTTTAACAGGCCCAGAATTCCCAGGTTTGACCAGATCTTTTATGGTAAAATTTAGTTCGGAGCAACATCATGAAGGGATCCGACCTATAGAAGAAATGATGTGTGTTAAATAATTCATTTTAAAGAATATGTAATAGTATTGTCATCTCTTAAGTGCAATGCTTCTTTAACCTAGTTAAGCTGACTGTCTTAAGGAAAGAGAATAAGTATGTTACTCAAGTAGAGACAATTAAAATTTAATTTAATTATTTAATTTAATGACTAGATCATCAAAATTTCAGTTTTCTTTGAACTACTAATAAAAAGATTAAGTCCTGTTGTGATAGTTCACACCTTTATCCTAGTTCTCAAGAGACAGAGGCAGGCAGATGTCTGTGAGTTCTAGGCCAGTCTTTTCTATGTAGTGAATTCCAGGCCAGACAAGGCTATATATTTTCATGATTATTAACTAAACTAAACTAAACTAAACTAAACTAAACTAAACTAAACTAAACTAAACTAAACAGGAGAATATACTCATTAAAACACATGCTTCCTCTTCTCTCTTCCTAAACCAGACAGTCACAATCCTCAGTTCTCCACAAAGTGATTTCTCTACTTCCATTAAAATAGAAAAAAATAACCAGAGGGACAAAGTTGGGTGTAAGCAGCATTTCATAGGTAAAGAGATTTGGAACTGTAGATTGTAGGGATTTTCCCTTGTCATTGCTGTGGCCAAATACTACATAAGAAGTGAATTATATTGGCTCATGGTTTGAGGAGATGCAGTTTATCATAACTAGGAAGACCCAGTGGTAAGATTACCTCATTGCTGCTTCAGCAAGAGGACAAGGTTATTTATTTACATCTGGAAGCATAAAGTAAACTGGACAGTGGCTCTGGTGTAACTGTCAAGGCCTGCTCCTTAGAGACTAGATTCCTTCAGCAAGGCTCCACCTCTCCAAGATTCCACAGCCTCAGGAAACAGCACCATTAACTAAGGGTCAAATAGTCAAGTATGTGAACATATAGGGGATATTTCATATTTAAATCAATGCAAATCTAGGAACTAGAAAGTGGATATGTCTCAAGCATCCCTACTGGAGCACCTTTGACACAGAGCCCCTTGCCTGCAGTTCTTGTAGATTTGTGTTTGATTTGACCTTTCTTGAGGCTTTCTGTGAATATCTGCCTAGCTGTGTTTTGTGCTTGCTTTCATAAGTGTTCTCTCCAGGACTATAAAGCACATTCACTGTTTTTCTTTTGAATACTAACTACTCTGCAAGAGCTGATCCATTAGGAAAGTATTAGCAAATCACAAAGGCAGCCTGCTGAATTAAAGAGTTGATGAACTTGTTTGAAGTCTCAAATGTCTCAGCCAATGACCTTTTATACCATACCCTGGAGGTACAGACAGGAGGATCTCTGTGAGTTCAATACCAGGCTTGTCTTCATAGTTAGTTCCAGGCCAATTAGGGCTATATAGTGAGATCCTGTCTCAAACCTACCAAATAACCAACCAACCAAACAAACAAACAACCACAACAAAAACAAACATGGGAGATTCAACTGACCTTAGAACAAGGTACGTTTATATTGGGTGGAGTCAGGGTGGATTGGGCAAATGGTGTTAGAGTAGACAGTGTTGAGGACTATCTAGGATACCTTGGTATCATTTATACTATTTTTCTATCTTCTAGACCCTATTAGATTTGCACTTTTGCAGCCATGATTTCCTTAGACCATTTGAACCAACATTCAATACACTTTGTGTCACTGAATTGCAGTGCCTATAGCTTCTATCCTGACTCATACACACAGACACACAGGGCTGGATCAACCAATGGCTGGTTGGTTCTAGCATATCAAGGTCACAATACTTTGCCTGTGATCAAGGCAACTCTTGAAGTATAACATACCCCAAGGTCCTCTGAGAGATCAGACCAATGCATCCCATAAGTAATATTCTGGGCCTGGGGAGATGGCTTGGTGGTTAAGAACATTGCTTCTCTTGGAGAGAACCCAGGTTCTGAACCTAGAACCCACATGGTGACACACAACCATCTGTATCCCCAGTTCAAAAGGATTGAATTCCTTCTTTTGAGATCTTCAAGTACAAGCATGTATGTGGTGCTCATAATACACAAAGGAAATACAGCCAAACACATAAAATACATTTCTCAAAACAAAACAAACAAGAGGCATCTATAGCATGTAGCCTTAATGAATGTTAGCTTTGTAGATAATCTCAGTTCTAAGTTTTAAAGGCATCCTTATGTGTAGATAATGCTCTATGGCAACTCATAAAGGTTTATGAAAAGGTGCTGTAAGTGGCCCCATTTTTTAGTGGAGAAAATAAGCACAGAGACATTAAAGTTGCCATGTAGTAGGCTAATATGGTTTACAGGGTAATGCTTCAGACCAGCATGGCATATCTGCATAGAATCCAGTGGTGTGGAATCTGGGGTATATATTTTTTAGAACCAGTTCACATATTGATCTCTAATAACAAAAATTTATAGAGGGGCTAGATGGCTCACTTGGTAGAGAGCATGCTGTGTAAGCATGAGGAACTGATATTGGATATCTAGTAGTATACCAAAAGGCAGGCATGGCTATATGCCAAATTTAGAGGTGGGAGTAGAGAAAGGGGGATTGTAGGAACTTTTTTTCTAACCACTGGATACTTGCTGTATTTAGTGAGACATCTTGTATCATTTCAAAAAATAAGGTAGAGAATGATAAAGGGAAATATTCACCGTGGATATCTGGTTTCTACACAGAGAGAGAGAGAGAGAGAGAGAGAGAGAGAGAGAGAGAGAGAGAGAGAGAGAGAGAGAGAGAGAGAGAGAGAAAGAGAGAGAGAGAGAGAGAGAGAGAGAGAGAGAGAGAGAGAGAGAGAGAGAGAGAGAGAGAGAGAGATTGGTGCAGTGAATGAAAATATCCAACATTAGGTTTGTGTATTTCAGCATGTGGACCCTGGTTGTTGACACTATTTGGGGCTCTTATGGAAACTTTAAAGAGGGAGCATTTGGTAAAGGAAGTACATCACTAGTGTAGGTTTTGAGAGTTTATAGTCTCGCCCCACTTCCAGTTCTATCTTTTTGCTTTGTGTTTGTGATTGAAGATGTGATTTCTTGATTTTGTGCTCAGGCTGCTTGCAGCCATGCCTCTATTATAGAATTTTCCTGTGGAACAATAAGACCAAATCGACTTACATAATTTGCTTTTGGTCATGGTATTTTATCATAGCCATAGAAAAGTAACCAACACACACACACACACACACACACACACACACACACGCACTCTCACACACACTCACACAGCCTGATATTGAATGGTCAGAAACAGTATCTTATAAAGATAGCCAGGCAGCAATGAAAGAAAGAATGAAGAACACCACAGTAGTCTGACTGTAATCCTTTTTTAAATACCTCAGACAATAAATAGTTCCCCTTCACTAAGTGTGATTCTTCCTTCCTTTCAAATGAGTCTTATCTCTGGTACTGAATCCTTATCTGGAGGAAATGAGAAAGCTTAGATGATGCTGTACTCAGAAGCCCTTAAGCCTGGGAATTTGAAAATATCACATGAGAAATGTGAAGGTCATGTGCATAAATCTACATATGATTACATCCATGTATGTGTTAATTAGTCCCAAAGAAGTTAAGATCAGACATATGGAAAACCATATGTACAAGGAGAAAAAAGCCACCTCAGGTGTGTTAGATCTCTCAATGTGTAGAAGAAATATAGCCTTCTTTGGCTGACATTAGAGGGTATATGTAAGTCAAGTCTTCAACTTATTACAGAGTTAATGTGACTGTATTTTACTAGTTGAGATGGACAAGATCAAAAGTGGAGGTGAATTTGAATGATATATAAAGGAATTCAAATTATGTTTGTATTTCCTGGAGGATTATAAACCATCAGGTTTAGGATAATCTATGTATTTATGAGAATAGCCAGAGGTCAGAGGTAGAAAAGAGGGAGTGGGGAGATATGAGAGCATATTTGCTTTCTTTTAACTCCGCTGGGAACAATATATGAGATGCCCTTACTAGACAGACTTATCAAAGATACTCAAAGGTTTGAGAATGTTGCCTCTCTCTCACTTCCATGAATATTTTATTTTAATTTCCATAATCATTTGTGATTCTTATCACTTTAAAATAATCAGAGCTCTTAATACGATTTTTAAAAGGTCATGAGTTTTCCACTCTTGTGAGTGTATATGAATCTACTGAAGGAGTTGTCTCAGTCTTGAAGTCAAATAAACTATGGGTAACAAGTATTAGTGAGTTATACTACTTCTCATACAGCAATAAAAAGAGGCAGAGATGGCAAGAGAGTCTGGATGATTGGCCTAAGAGATGCTCTACACCTACTGGTTATGTGCAAAAAAAGGGGGGGGAGGCTTAATGGTACCTCACAATGAAAGGGCTTTGCTGGTCCTTTTAGAGCAAGAGTGGTGATGCAGTCCTTCAGTTCTACCACTAGGAAGGGAGAGGCAGGCAGGTCTCTATGAGTTTGAGGCCAGCCTGACCGATAGATTGAGTTCCAGGACAGCCAGGACTACACGGAGAGACCCTGTCTCATAAGAAGAAAGATAAAATAGCAAAAGATTTTATTCTAAGGTTTGACCACAGAAGTGTACCCCGTAAAAATAAGGGTGCACTCATTGGGAGAATATGACACATAAAATGTTTGTTTCTTTAAAATTACTTTCTTTCATTTATTTATTTATCTATCTATCTATCTATCTATCTATCTATCTATTTATTTATTTATTTATTTATTTATTGAGTGTGTGTGTGTGTGTGTGTGTGTGTGTGTGTGTGTGTGTGTGTGTGTGTGTGTGTGTGTTCCATGAGGGAAATCAAAACATTTTTCTCCTTATACCCTTTGGGTTCCAGAGATCTAACTCCTTTATCCACTGAAACATCTTGCTGACCGTAAAATAGGGTTTCTTTTACTATCCTTTCCTAGAAATAGGAGGACATCAAGAAGTAAGTTGGGGTTTGGTACTAGTAGTATGAACCCAAAAGTCTGAATATAAAAGAAACATGAGACAGAGGGAGAGCACTGAGACGAGTGCTGGAATGGCTCTAGATAATATTTTATAAGTCACTGCAATGGTTTTGCTATGACAGGGAGAAAATTAGAGCAAGGAAAGAAGTGGGTGGTAACTTGACTGGACTTGATGTCTGAATAGACGCAGGTCTTTTGGTAATGTAACATATAGACATATAGGCAGCACTGGGGATGTAATCCATCTGGTAGAGTGCTTGCCCAGCATGTACTAAACCCTTTGTTTAAACCCCAGCCCTACCCAAATCAGCACCAGCAGTAAGTGCCTGCAATCACAGCTCGTGGGAGGTAAAGAGCAGAAGTTCAAGGTCATTGTTTTATAAATAGTTTAAGACCAGCCTGGGCTACACAAGACTTTGTTTTGGGGGAGGGGAGAAAAGAAAGAGAGGGGAGACAGATCTGGGGACAAAGGTATTAGTTTCTTAGACTGGTGATCATAAAATACATGTGAATCTAGAAGGTGAAGAACGATGCTCTGTGATATATTTTTGTTTATTTGTATAGAGTGCTTGGCAGCTTGGCTCACTTGCTGTGACAGTCAAATGAAATGATGCCAGATTCTAATTACCACACAGAGGAAGAGCCACCACTATCCTTATCTCTATGGATTTATAATAACAAGGCTGACAGACTGAGGCGGGTGTGTCAATTAGTTACTTGAAAATCTTTTTGTGTGTGTTGCATATATGGGTTTGAATTTTATGTGTGTACATGCTTGTGTGTGTACATACATGAGTATTTTGGAAACCAGAGGTCAACATAGCTTCCTCCATCCACTCTGTGGATTTTATAGATGAGTCTCCTTCCACAGAGCTCCTTTTGTTTGTTTGTTTGTTTATTTATTTATTTATTTATTTATCAGTTTTTATTCTTCTCTCATATATTATAGTCCAAATGCCGCTTCCCCTCCCTCTGTCTCTCTCTACACCTTTCCTGTCTCTCAGATTCACCCCTGCCATTCTCAACCCAAGTCAGACAAGAACAGGCCTCCCAGAGATATCAACCAAATAAGTCCTAACATGCTACAAATCTAGGCTAGACAAGGCAATCTAGTTAGGAGGGTTGGAGGAATAAGGTCCTACAAGCAGGCAAAAGGGTCAAAGATAACATCTGAACTCACTGTTAGGAATCCCACAAGAACACCCAACTACTCCACCATAGCATATATTCAGAGGGAAAGATAATCATGCTACCATCCAGTGAACTCTTAGCTCAACAACAGGCTACACATGGCTGGTCAGTAAGTTTCAAGTCTTTGTCTTTTCTTCTTTCTTCCCCCTGGAGTTCTAGGTACATAGCACCATGCCCAGCTTTTATGTTGGTGCTGGGGATCTGAAATCAGGTATTCATGTTTTTACAGTAACCACTTAGTGAGCTGTCTCCTTGGCCTCAGTTCCTTAAACTCTTTGCTGCTCATCTCCTTAATTTTGGCTTCCACAGAATTTGCTCAGAACTTATTTTGTTGTCATGTGACTTCTATATTACCTCAGATCTGGAAACAAGTCTTGTTTTACTGACAGCCTGATTTTTAACCATAATTATTCATGCAGACATTTATGAATAACTTGCGCTAACTTGGAGTTCTGTAGCCTGAGAACAGTTATCATTCTAGCAATTTTGTGCTAACATTGTTACTTTCCAGCCTTGCCTGCATATTACTGAGCTATCTTAACTCCTCTTTCAAGGTCTTTTTCTTTGCTGGTTTTTGGGTCCTTCCTGGATCCTCCTTGTGGAATGTCTATTTTTTGACAATGGATATAGCTTTAGCTCTATACTCATTCTGCCCATCCCATCTCATTTTCTCATTGCTGTGAAAAAATACTTGAGACAGAAAACCTAAAAGAAGAAAGGTTTATCGTGGCCCATGCATGGCAGAAAGTCTCTTCATACCAGGCAGGCAGAAAGAAACAGAGGCATGGGATTGCTAATGTCATCCAAACACAAATGGAACCTCAACTCTGCACTGTCACCCTCAGTAGCATAAGGAATTCTCTTCACCTTTTAGATACTCCAGTACACACAAACCAACGATTTGTGGCTTTGATGCCGAAAAGAATTTGGGACGAGCCAATATGACTAGCCAATATGAATCAGAGTTGGTGTTTCATTACATGTAGAAAGGCAGTTAAGAAAAGAAGAAAAGCATACCCAAGATCATGGGTGCGGGTGTCTCAAGGGAAAGTTGCTGTTTATTAAAAGAAAATAGTTAAGCATAAGGTTAAGTGAGAGTTATTCTGGGTGCTGGCTTCTCAAGGGAAAAAAAATCACAATTGTTTCAGTGTTAGACACATAAACTATTTTGGTGGCCCAAATATACCCTTTTTGTTACGTTTCAAAGAGTTGCTAAGAAACACTCCCATTTCTTTTTGATGGGACTGAAAATTGGCTCCAGAGGTGCATTGGCTGAGATTACAATCTGGTAAGGTAAAACCAGGAGCCACTAGTATTGCAGGAGTTGTTTCCAGTAAGTCCTGGAAAGACACAGGCTTTCCTTTATGGAGGGACACAGTCTTAAACAGTTGTTGATTATGATGGAATTCTTGTGTCTCAGTTGTCTAGAAGCTTCAACCAAACTTTCCTATGACAGGCTCCTTCTCTGAGAACTCCTCTTCTCACATCCCCATAATCTGCCCTGCCCTTCCAGACTGCCTCACTTACTATACCGAGCTTGTTTCCTACTTTCTATCTGGGCTTCAATGCTCTGAAATGGTGAGGTTCACAGAACAGGTTTCCTCTGCTCTGTTCATTTTGTCAGAAAAAATGCCCCTGCAAACCCACCTACAGATATGGCCTATATGTCTCCAGATCCAGTCAAGTTGATAGAGATTAATCATCATGCTGCTTCACTAAGAGCGTCCCATTTTCTGAGATCCAGGCCCTGCCTCTCTGGGTTCCATGTCTTGCACAGGCATTGCTATGTCAGTCTTCTCCTTCCTTCAGTGAATGAGAAACTTATTTAATTTTGTTTTCTCAAAAAACACCTAAGAGATAGCAACAGTTTTGACTCTGAAATAACGTTTGTCCCAGCTTATATTAGATGTAGAGTTCATAATGGTATAGGGTTGAGGAGGATAAGTGTTATAAAGTAACTCATGATCAGCCTTGTGCTTTGGATGAGAAATGTCTCTTATAGGTTTATGTTTCCAAATGGTGGCATTGATTGGAGATGTTAATGGGATCTTGCTGGAGGAAGTTTGTCACTGGGAATGAGCTTTGAGGGTTTACAGTTCCCCCTCCTTCCTATTTTGTCTGTTGGCTTCCTGTGTGGGTGAAATGGGATCTCTAAACCTGACTTACTGTCAGGCTGGCCTCACAACTCTTGCTACCATGCTTTCCTCTCTGTGATGGACTCTGACCTTCTGGAATAATTTGCCAAATTAAACCTCTTTCTCCCCACAGTTAGTATTTGGGGGGAAGAAATATTAAGTGTAAGACATGGTTTCTCATTTGCTGTTATTTCTGTATTGTTAGCACAGGAAAAATATTTATTCAGCATTATTTATCAATATGTATTCAGTTTGATGTGGCTGAGGGAACAAGAATAAATATCAGATATTTTGATATTTCATCCTAAGATACCTGTGTTCAAGCCAGCCCCCCTTACCCAGAAACAGAAGAGCCTGGTGGTATCGAAGATGTTATATTCATACCATGTACCATCAGATCCTTCTAGAAGCTCTTTCCTAGCTGTGGCTTACTGTGAAATAGGTAGGCCTATTTGCCAGAAACTAAGAACAATGATTACTGAACCCTTGGGAGACTGAACAGAAGCTTTAGTCTGGTCAAATATGAGTGATGCTAGGCAATGGGATCTCATGGAAGGGCATTAGATATGGGTCTTTAACTATGGACGATAGCAAACAGTATCATTAGAAAACAGAAATAGGCAATACAGAAAAATGGCCTATTCATAAAATTCTTGTTTGCTGACAGTTACAGTATCTGTCTTTGTGTATATGTGAATACTATCTGACTTTTACAGGCCATAACGAACTAAGAACCCAGTTAGTAGGTGAATTTCATTATGCCCCAAGGGAAATACCTAGAGCACCCACTTGTCCTAGGTGATTCCTGATATTTAAGTACCTGGACAGGAACTGAGTATGTTATCTCAAAGCTGTAATCTTAGTACTTGGCAAGCTGAGGCAAAATGTTTGAGGCCAGCCTGAACTCTGGTATAAGTTCTAGGCTAACCTGGGCTACAGAGTGTGATTGCATGTGATCCCAAAGAAAAAAGCAAATAAATAAATAAAATAAAATAAAATCTAGTTTAGCACCTCTGGTTAAACACAGGCATCTTAGTATGAAATATCAAAATATCTGATATTTATTTTTGTTTCCTCAGCCACTATGGAATTTGTTAGAGATACATAAAGATTTGGGTTATAAATAAACCACTACTTACCCATAGATCATCAATGCCTTCCATCATTGTAAATTATTCCCTGATGTTTACTGTTTCTCTAAAAATTCCGCTAATGTTGTCAATAAATATTCTTAGCATTTTACAGTATTCTCATTTATTTAACAACCAAGGAGGTGTGTTAACTGCCTAAAAAATATTTTCTAAAAGTGATGATCATTATCAAACATTATAAGTAACTTCTGGCTTCTTATTTAAATATCAATTATCAGACTGCTTGAAATGATTCCCCAGAGCTAATGTCTCATATTTGATTTTACTGGCCTAGTGTCTCTTGCCAACCCTTTCATTTTCTTTGTGCTATAATTATTTAGTACTTGTAGGTCATTTTGTTTCACCAATACTTGTCTCACTTGCTCTTTTTTCCTCAATAAGGACTCTTGTCTAGAAATCTCATCTTAGGACAATTGTACATTGTACTTGGGGTTCTTATGTGCACACCCTGTTTTTTTTCACATTAGAAATAATAGGTGGGTGATGCACTTATTTTTTGCCTTGCAAAATATACATATATATACAAACACACACTTATGTGCATGCAGGAACCCATACAGGTCATTTTTTTTTAAATCTCAGTTTACTTTCCATGTGTTGATCTTGAGCTTAAAGATATTTCATGTTATTTTCTTCTCATCTGATTATTTCCATCTTCTTAATGGTGGATAGTGACATTGTATCTGCAGTCAAGACACAGAAAGCAATAAGTGGTGACACTCAGATCATTTTTTCCTCCATATTGAGTTCAGGATTCCAGCCCATGGAATGGTACCACCCACACTTAGGGTGAATCTTCCTACTTCAGATAACTTAGTCCCAACCAGTGGTTCTTACCCCTTTGGGGAGTCTAACTACCCTTTCACACTGCCAGCCTAAGACCATCAGAAAACACAGATATCTACATTACAATTAATAACAGTAACAAAATTAGTTATAAAGTTGCAATGAAAATAATTTTATGGTTGGGAGGTCACCAGAACATGAGCAACTGTGTTAAAGGGTTGCAGCATTAGGAAGGTTGAGAACCACTGTTCTAGGGAATCCCTCATAGGCTTGCCCATAGGATTCACTCCTAGTAGATTCAAATTCTGTCAAGCTGACAGCATTTTAAAACATTCTTATTATATTTGCTTGCTTTTTATTTGTTTTTGTATATTTATTTGAAAGCAGAGGTTGAGTTGTAGAATTTGGATCTCTTTTCTGTCATGTGAACTCAGGAATAGAACCTAAGTAGTTAAGCTTGGTAGTAACTGTCTTTTCCTCCATTTCATTTATATATATATATATATATATATATATATATATATATATATATATATATACTTATCTTAAAGACAGGGTCTCACCACTCAACTTTGGCTGACCTGCAACTCACTACATATACCAGGTTGGCCTTGAACTCACAAAGTTATGACTGCCTCTGAGATGCAGGGATAAAAGCTATGCACCATAACACATAATGATCAACCATTAAACAATAAGTCCTGTATTCATGCTTTGAACTCTTCGCTATTAAATTTTCAAACATAGGTAAATGGGAAAGTAAAATAGCCCTTTATATCTTCTAGCTGCAACAAGTGCTTATCTTCTGCTTATCTGAATTCTTTGTGTACCGGGACATTCCTTGTTGTTATTTCCCTCCTCCAGGTAAAATGGAGATGTTCATCGTATATGTTCAAAAGAACAAAAGTAAAGTGCCTATTGTAAAAGTATTTTTCATCATGAAATTAGTAATAATTATGAAGCATTATATTTTATTTCCTTTGTATTATGACAATATAGCTTCTTTGTGTGTGATATGTGTACATGCATGCATGCAGGTGTGTGTGTGTGTGTATGTGTGTATGTGTGTGTGTGTGTGTGTGTGTGTGTGTTGTTTCCTTAGTAAAATACATGACATAAAGAAAAACAAGCACTCCATTTAGCCCATACAACCTAAACCATTTTTTTATCTGGCCTTTTATAGATAAAGTTTGCCATTCCTGATTCGGAACATGAGCTTCTTATCATTTGAGTGCCCTGCGATGAGTCACTTAGTCACCCTAAGATTGCATTTATCTTTTGGAAATAAGAATGAAAGTCAAGTCCAACTCACAAGATGACTGAACCCAAAGCTAGTATTAACAGGAGGGAAGAAGAAAGAGGTGATTAGGAATCCTAATGTTTATCCTCACGAAATGAACATTTGCGTCTTATAAGAGACAGTTATTTAGGGGAGGACTCCCTAGCATGTTCTGATAATAAGAGAAATTTGTTTATGAAAACAGTTGTAGATGAAATGAAGTAGTTTGAGTTTTCTGATCTCCATTCTCCCTATTATACTGCCAATCTTTAATAATCATGAAAGGTGTTGGACCTCTCCCCTCACCCTCAGGTGAGTTATTTGTATGATTAGAATGTTGATGTGGGTATATTATAATAACTGATTGATATAATGCTTGGAATCAATCCTTTTGCCTTTCAGAAGTGTAAGTGGATTATAATGCACATTAATACATGCAAAAATAGCAAAATATATGTTTTGTCAGTCATATTAACTGCCTATTTTCAGCTTTTCCTCTTGCTAGGCTTTGGCTTTCCAAGTTCCCTTTCTTCTATAATTGTGAACTTTTACATGTGTCAGGGAATTTTTCTATCATCTTATTGATTTTTAAGATCAAAAGGACTGGTATTTGATTCATTAGACCTGCCTAGAACCAATCTAATCATATTGAGTTCTAAATATTTCCAGGAGCATTATTAAGTAGTATAAAGACAAGCACATATATAGTTACCTGTGTGGCAGACATTCGTCTAAATTCTGGAATGACAGCAGCAATCAAACAATTTCTGAAAGGCTTACCTTCTCATAGAGAGAGCAGAAATGAAACCATGCAATAAAATATAGAGCAGAGTAGAAACACAGATAATCTGGAAAGGAGAGAAAGGGATAGGAAACTGGGATAAGGATAGGTAGGTGGGAGGAGGGTTGAGTTATACATTTATGGAATGAGAAAATCCCTAACCAAGGCAGAGGAAGCATACCAATGATGGCACACAGGCAGAGGGAAAACTGGCATGCTTAACTTGTCTTGGGTTGCCCAGTACTCCCTCATTTTAGCACTGAAGACCTGTATCTCCCAAGTCAAAGTCTTTTGGCTTGGTTTCTATGTCAACAAGACATGGGGTAGGGTTATTCTGGGAAAAGGACTAAAAAATGATTCTATAGGATTTGCCTATAGGCAACTCTGTAGAAGATTTTCTTGAATGTTTAAATGTGGTAGTTACCCAGCCCATTGTGGCCAGTACCGCCCCTTATCAAGTAGTTCTGGAATATACATAGAAACAAACTGAGCAAGCCATGAAGGGCAAGCCAGAAAGCTGTCCACCTCCATAGTGTCTGCATCAGTACCTATCTCTAGGTTATTTTCCCTGTTTGAATTCATGACTTGATTTCCCTCAGTGATGAAGTTTCCCCTGGAAGAGGAAGATGAAATAAACCTTTTCCTTCATAAGCTCATGGTGCTTTAACACAGTAGTAATAACCCTAACTTAGACAGTGCCCTGTTTCATCCCTGAAACAGAAATGAGAGTGCACTTCACATGCAAGAGAAGTAGCAGGCACACAGGTGTGGCTAGAAAGGGGGAGGGGGATACCGGAGCAGTGACCAGTAATGAAGTCAGAAGGAGGCACAGGATGTGCAGAAAACACATAAAACCCTCATTGAAAAAAATGTCTGCATTAAACCCCTTTGCTGGCTTTTTGATTCACTAGAACTGCCTAACTAAAATAACTTTTTATATAAAACCCATATACATGAGTATTGCCTAAAACATACCTTCACTTTCGTGGCTAGGGCCTGGCACTACAGTGCTTGCCTGGGTTTGCAGATCCCTTGTAACCTATAGTTTCCCTGCTCTTCCCTAGCTTTCCTTTCCTGAGTTTTGTTTCTTGCTATCAGACCCTCCTGCAACTTCCATAGCTACTACTACTGCTGAAACCACCACAGCTTCCTTGCTTTCATGGTATAGAAAAGCACTGGTCTATAAGGGCAATAGCTTCCCCTTCCAGTTCCCTTTCTTCTTTGCTCCAAAGTTTAAAGACTAGTTCTTTTGAATGCCACAAGCATTGTAGCTTCTCCCACATCTGAAATAGTTTCCATCATTAACAAATCCATTTTGCCTATTCCCTGCATACAGCCAAAGCCACCACAACCAAAGAAGTTTCTTCTTCCACCCAAATTAGCATTGTCCCCACAACCACCTTCAAAATGTATAGACACGCTTTGGTCCCCTGTACTGGATAAAGGACTAACTAGCTCCTGCATTAACAGGGCTTTACACCATACTTGTAGCCATTCATAGAATGGGCTTACTGAATGTCTGCCTTATCCTTGGAGTAATGATCTTCAATGTTAACAAAACAAAGCCCCTCCTTTGTCCACTGCCTCTGTCAGTCATGACATCAATGACTTCAATTGACCTTCTTCAATGTTTTCTTTAGTGCCACCAACAAAGATCTATTTCACAGTTAAGTGGGCATGTGGTCTTTGAGAGTCTTCTATTGGCACAGCTTTCTTGGGATCCACACCTCTTTCATCTACCTTGTGTGGCCTTGCTTCTATAGCGCCTCCCATTCCCTTGTAAGAAGGTGTGGCAATGGAAGCCTTCAGTAATTCTTCATCAGCTGTAGCAAGAGGCTGAAAGAAAGGCTCCATCTTACTTCTTAAGATACACATGCTTACTGAGCCTGAAGCTCGTTGATGTGGCCAGGCTGACTGGGACATGAGCTCTAAAAATCCATCTACCTCAGACTCCCCAGGACTGGGACTACTGATGTTAACCTTCACAACTGGGATTTCATGTGGGTTTTGGTGCCCAGAACTTATATCCCTGTGTATACATGGTAGACATTTTACACACTGAACCATGTCGTCACCTTGCATATTATAGTTATTGATGGAAGAATAGTACCATTTCCTGAGACTGAAAGAAAATATAAATGCTTTCTTTATCCTTTAATTTATTTATTTACTTACTCTACTTCCAATATCAGTATCTTCTCTCCTCACAGTCCCCCTCCCCATCTCCTCCAAGAACGGGGATCCTCCACCATGTACCATTTCACTCTGGCACATCAAGTCACTTCAGGACAAGGCATACCCACACCCACCAAGGGCAGTCAAGGCAGGACAGCCAGGGGAACAGGATCCACAAGGAGGCAACAGATTCCGGGATAGACCCTCTCCCACTGCAGTTATTGGTGGGCCTTCAGGAAGACTACAGATGTGCAGGAGTTAAGGGACAGGTCGAGCCCAGGCTCCCTCTTTGTTTGGTGATTTAGTCTCTGAGAATATCCAATAATACTCCAGGTTAGTTGACTCTGCTGGAGCAAATGCTTTCTTTTCTCCCATTTTTAAAATTGATCAATTAATTAATTAATTAATTAATTAATTAATTCAGTATATCTTGTCAGCTACGCACCACAGTCCCACTGAAACAAATATGGGAGAGATGAAGAGTGAAGTTGGAACGCTGAGTAGATCCTTAGTTATCAACGTTCTACTAAGATTTCAAAATTTTCAAGTCAGAGGAGAGAAGGATAGGTGTTGTCAGGAAGGCCTCAAGATGTCCTCCTTTCTCAGCTTGTAACAGAGTGCTTGTTTGTTTCTTTCATGTTGCACATGCTCTCTGTGAATGCATTATTACAATTCTTTCCCATATTATTATGTATAAAAATACAATCTGATAATAAGTCCATCTCCCTAGAACAGGTGTTGATTGGAATTAAATGCAATGTAAGCGTAGGCTACCGTATGTTTATTTTCCCACAAGACTCTAATGAGTGTGTCTATTAGTTTAACATAGCAAATTTTTGAATACCAAGAGATGTTTGATTATGCCATATTATGTTTTTGAAGTATGCCTGGAGGTACTGTTTGGTTGATTTAAAAGAGTTCCTTGACTAATTTTCCAAACACAAAATTATTTGAAGTTATTCTGAATTGCTTTTTGAATAAATTCTCTTTTGAAGATGGGAAAACATGGAGTTAGGTTGAATTTTGCCTAGTGAAATCTGCTCTGAAATTTAATTTTAAAATATAATTGTGAAATGGGCTGTTCTTTCTCCTAAGTCTCCTAAGCAGTCTCAGGGTGAAGAGCTGAGGTATAATGTTATGCCAGTTTTCTGTAGAGGAAAATTAAAACTTAATGCTCTGTATTGCCATGCTAATAAACAGTGAAAGAAGACAAAGTATTGATCTCACTTTAAAGTAAAGCAAGGATTCTTCCTTTTTTCGTAATAAAAGACAGTATACCCAATAACTTCCAAAAATGTCTGGATTCTTACCCCAAACTTGTGAAGTAATTGGCTTGGGTTTTGTCTTGGGCACCATCATCAACATCGCCGTGATCATTGTCGTCATCATCATCATCATCAACAACAATAACAGCAAACTCTTGAAATGATTTAAACATGCAGCTGAATTAAGAACCCCTGATATTGAACCTGTGTCTTTCTGGGAAGAGATAAAAGAAGTGTGCATTTGTCCTTAATAGAGAGGGAGCAGACAGGCCTAAGTAAGCTACATTCCATCAGTGGGAACTTGTTGAAATAAATGAGTTTCCTGGAGTGACTTCCCATAACACCCATGGGCAGGGCAGCTGCAGCACTAAAATCTTCAACATTGCCCAGCCCTCCAGTAAAATTCTTTATACCTCTTATATGCGTACATTCTTAAGTATTTTCAAGTTTCTATGTAGTTGAAGCAGGGATGTGGTAGATAAGATCTCTGAAGAGGGTTTTGGAAGAGTCTTGCAAATCTCTATTTTACCTTTGAGAGGAAAATGCCTTAATGGCTATTAAGAACAGAATGAGTGGCTTCTTGTATCACTTAGCTTTGGCTGTGTAAGAAGCTACCTCCTCAAATAAATTGCATATGACAGCCATTACCTCCCCTGAATTTACAGAGTTCACCTAAGGTATCCTGTGATTAGTTGGTCCTTGGTTATGATGTCAGAAGTACAAGTGAGCAAATGGAAATGTGTGAGGTCCCTGGAGGGTTTAGGCTTAGAAGAGAACTCATTCATTACCTCCCTGCTCCATTCGAGTAGCCAGTGGGGTTGGTTACAATTTCTGCAATTAAGCTTCAAATCAAACAGTTGTATGGTGACTCTTCATAGTCAGTTAGAACAGCAGTATCCCTTTCTGGGAGCATCGTTGGACTCTCCAATACCAGTTGAGGATTTCTTTTACTTATATTCAACTTACATGTGTGCTTATTTATTTACTTAGTTTTGCTATGTAGACAAGATATCTGAACTTGCTTTGTAGCCTGTAATAACTAAGAACTTTATATCTTTCTGCTTCTATCCTCTGAGGGCTGAGATTATGGTCATGTCCACCACACCTTGCGGAGCTGGGGATCAAAACCCTGGACCTGTGCATGATAGGCAAACACTGTACTAAGCTTTATGCCCAGTCCAAAGGTTTTTTTAAATCTCTGAAATAAAGTGGCATGGTATATGCATGAGTTCATGGTTTAATCTTTCTTTATTCAAATAATACTTGAAATGAGATGCTTCTCCTACATGGTTTTATATTCAGAGTAGCTGACAGCTCATTTGAGATATCAAGTCTCATGCCCAGACAATCAGTTCCTTGTCCTTTTTTCTTCATATTATAGGTATATCTAATTAGCTGCAGCAATATATTTTAAGTATGATTTCGAATATACCTTGTAATTTCTCCTAGTTTCTTCTAGAATATTAAGTGCTGGTAATTTTACTAAGCTATGTTATTATGACAGCCTACCCCCCTTTATAACATGAAAAATGTCTATTTCTCCAAATAGCTCCTTTTTTTTGAAAGACAGATGGGGTGTTTGAAAATGAAATCTTGAAGCATGATTATTAATGGAGAACTTAAAAACTCCACTAAGAAATTACTGGTTCACTTCTGAGTTACTATTTGCAGAGCAATGTTCAAACTGTTATTTGTCTTATTGGTTCTTAGGAACTTTTCTGGATTGAAACTGTTTCCAGGAAAAGGGATCTCACTTGAAGACGGTGGGGTCTACCATAGTTTTGTTGTGAAACCTGCTCTTCTTGTCTTTAAAACCAGCTGTCACCGGGACTTTTTGCTGAGGAGGCAGGTAGAATCTTGGTCCCTGGAAAGCAAAACCATTTAGCAGAGGCAGAAAAAGCTGCCTCCTAATATGTATATGCCCACTAGGTTTTCTTAAAATATCTTCTGGCTCTCCTTGGAGATTCCAGCAAGGTGTTTCTGTAACCACCCTCCCAGATGTACCTTGACAATCTGCTAGTCTCTACTTCTTTTGGTGTATTGCGAGCCTAGTTGTCTCTTTTACAAAAGCAGTAATATATAAGTAAAGCATTAGCCCCTTAGGGTGCCCAGCCTTCTGGGCAAAATGTCAGTGATTTAATGCAATGAAAAGTTCATTAGGTCTGTTTAGCTGGTAGACTGGGAGAGAAACAAGGAGGCTTTAAACTGCTCAGGTGGGCAAGCAGCATCCTCACTTCTTCTAGTGCATTAGATTATGTTCATTACTCAGCTATGGCCAGCTGGAATGGGGGCTGAAAGATAGCCTCGTGTTTGTACAGGCAGAGGAGAAGTACATGAGTATCCATGAGTTATAGCAGGCTCCATTCTAAGGATAGGCAGAAACACGTAAGCTACCGACAGCCAAAGGGCCAGGATAGTCTACTTTACCTTTAGTAGTGTTGAATGAAAACACTACTAAGCTCAAGCCTACACTTGGGCATAGTTGAGGGGACATCTCTCATTTTCTTTTTCACCTATTAAAATGAAAATGGAATCATGTCAAGATAGATTTGAAAATCAAATCGGGGTAATAATTTTGAAAATTACTCTGCAAATATTAGAATTCTGTGCTTTTTCTAATTGTACTCTGTTTTGTTTGTTGGACAGGGTTTCATGTATTCAGATCTGGCCACAAATTTGCTACATAGTCATGTATGCGTGCACAGTTCTTGTGAAGAATCAGAGCTAGGGATTTCAGGCATAACAGGATGATTACTTTGGCAACTGAGCTCCACACCCAGCTCATGCCATTCTCTTCTATTCTATTTTTTTTGTACAATGCCAGGTCTGCCCTGTAATTTCCTCTCTGTGATTCTTCTTTCCAAATAGAAGTATTCTATTTCATCGACAAGAGGACTGCATCATTAGCTCCTTAGGGTGCACAGTCTTCTACAAGAACTTATATTTCTAATTGGAGCACCCAAAGTGCAATGGTGGGGAAGTTTTGATACAAATGCTACCCAGAGATTTACCTTCTTAATGAGAATAAAGATTACTAGTTTTTATTCCAGAAAAAATGATCAGCTTAATGGTTTCCTTTCTTACCGTTTATTTATAATCTGCTTTTAGATCTTATACTTCACTTTAGTCATAAAACACTGAACTGTAAGTGAATTAAGATAAAAAAGTTTCTGAAAAGATAATTATACTGGTTGCACTACTGATATATGATAGGAGATTATCTGGTTGGGTTAGAATAATAGAATATATTTATTTGTATAGAATATGGACTGGGGTGTGTGTGTGTGTGTGTGTGTGTGTGTGTGTGTGTGTGTATAATATTTGTCTATTTCTTTTTGTTCCTCCACATTCCATTTTGTTTTGTTCTACTACTTTCCAGTATGGAGGTTCTAGAGTCATGGATCACTTTATATGTCACCTAAGAAACCTACAGCTGCTGCTGAACAATGAGAAATATTGTATATGTATGGTTAGTATTATTATGAAAGTAATTAGTACATTGAACTATATGGATAGAAGTTTGGAAGGAATGAGGAGCACACCAAGGTTGGAGGTGGAACACTAGACAAGAAATCACACAACTTGGCTCACTGGGTGGATTTGGAAAGATCCTCACATGAGTTGATGACCCAGAGTTCTTTGTTAACAAAAATCTAAGGTAATCTTGGAAGGCATTTTGCAAGGGTGAATCTCCAGTCATTATTCTGTACATTGTTGAATGACAGTACTGGGAAATGGTCTGAAAGTTTGGGGCATGTTTTGGGTCTACCCCTGCCATGGATAGTTGCTATTTTTAAGCATAATTCATTGTGGAAAGAAATTCATTTTTATCTGAAAGTAAATTGTAGAGGAGAGGTGCTTTAGGCACCCTTGCCTCCAAGAGACATTTTGTATGATTTGGAGTTTTGGTTTTCCTAGATGAGCTAGGTAGGAAGAATGCTAGTGACACCTGGTTGGTGGAGGCCAGGAATACTCCTAACTCATTCTTTAGTGCACTGGGCAGCCTGTAAGTGATACTTGGCTTCAAAGGTCAGTACATATTCAATAGCAATAAGGCATAGGAACATGGCATTGGAGACACAAGGTTCATATCACTGCTATGAAGACACGCTTCTTGAAGAAATAAGCATTTGAATGATTAAACATGGATACAGAGAATTAAGATGGTGAAGAAGTAGCCTCCAAAATATCAAGTAAAATCCTATCGATGTAGACTAGACTTGCCTGGAAGTCACAGAGATCCACCTTCCCCTTCTTTTCAAATGACAACATTAAATGTGAATATATATATATATATATATGTGTGTGTGTGTGTGTGTGTGTGTGTGTGTGTGTTGATATTTATTATATATATACATATATATTAGTTGATATTTTGATACTCCCCTGTCCTTGATATACCCTTTATAATGTCTTTCTGATGTAGATTCTTAGTGTGCCAAATGTCCCTTCGTATTTAAATGCTTAAAATGTATCTTGTTTAGTGCATGCATCTTGGTTGAACTGCTTAATCAAGCCATGTGTCAAACAATTCACCAGCCTCTTCTAACTCTATAGCTATCTGGTTTATTCAAAGCTATGACAAATTGTAGTTTATTAATTTCCCTTAAGGAATTGCAGAACGGGAGATTATAGATGCCTAGTATAGCAGTTAAGTAATTGCTACAACTATGATCAAGTTATGTGATTTTGTTCTGAAGAGAAGTTAGTTTCCATGTCCACCCAATGATTGTTTTATTTTTTAAATTTCAATTCACAGAATGATTGATATGTATACATTCATATAAATTTGTATGCCCACATCTGCACATATTTCTATGAGGTATACAGAGAGAAGAATGTCTAGTAGCTAAAAATTAATATTTTGCTTACAACTATTTATTCATTGTTTCTTTGGTAAGTTTGTGAAGGAGCCCCAATGTTTAATATTTTTCAGCTGAGTTTGAATATTCTTACTAGAGAGATATCATATTAGACTCTTTTGTTAATAAATTATGCCAATGTTAATTTCTGTTATGGTACTATAGAGTGGTTTTGGAAGTTGTAATATCACACAAAAAAAGTTGAGTGAAGGGTACAGGGGAACTCCTCACCTTATTTTGCATGTTTGTTTAAAATAAAATTTTAAAAACTCAAATCAGTAAGAATAATATAAACAGTTCTATAAAATGATCATAGGCATGTTTTTGTTAAAAAATGTCATCTTATTCATTCTATGTTGTATCAGTCAGCATGCTGTTCCTGTGGTGACATACTTGACGTGATCATGTTATAATGGATAAATGTCTAACGTTAAAAGAGTTTTTTACCCAGAGTTACATCTGTGCAAAAGCAGAACATCATGATAAGAAATATCTGGTAGAGCAGAAATATTTGCAGAAAGAAGAAAGAGGAAGGGTGAAGGGAGAGAAAGAAGAGGGGATGAGTGCCAGGGGAAAAGTAAGGGAGAGAAAAAAAAGAGGAAGAATTTAAAGGGTCAAAATGTACTCCCAGTCACATCCTCAGTGAAGTATTCTCTCTCACTAGACCTTCATCTCCCAAAATTTCCACTGACTGTCTATAATACCATCAGCTTGGGAACAAATTCCCAGACATGAGCTTTTGGAAAGGGTATTTAATTGATCTAGGAAATAGCAATTCCTACCAGTTAACTCTATAAAAGTCTTAATATTATGTCACATAACTTTTAAATGGTGAAAATAATTATAGCAAAATATTTTATGTAAATTTTATGGGCATAAACTGTACATGCAGAATTGAGAGTTCCTAATTCTGTGGATGGTCACAAATTGAACATGTTTATGAGACCAGTTCCAAAATTAGGAATCAGAATATGATTGAAATCCTGGGTCCCATTCCCACCTCCATTATACTTCCGTACTTTGATGCCATGAAACTGCAAATACCTTGCCTTTTGTGCCCAGAGAAACATGGTAGAATTAGGACCTTCAATCACAAAGGCTATGTACCCCAACTTTTGGCATGTTTCCAATTTTCACAGTGAGCCAAAGAACCTTCTCTCTCCCCTCTGTTGTTCACATGTGCCACATGGAGTAAACAAGCACAGAGATGAGGACCTCTGAGTATTTTACCCATAGAATTTTATATGTGTGCCTTAGCTGGTTTTCACAATGTGAAAGTGAGCCTTTAAGCTCTGGTGGTGATACATGGCTGTGATACCACCACATAGGATGTGGAGAAAGGAGAATCAAGAGTTCAAAGCCAGCTTTGGCTATATAGATATTTTGAGGCCAGATGTAACTACATAAACCTTTGTCTCAAAAATGAGAGGTAGAAGGGAGGGAGAGAAGAAAGGAGGTAGAGAGGGGATGGAAGAGCGAAGGAGGAAAGTGAAGAGAGAGATGGGTGAGTGTGGAAGATTTGGTGACTTAAGAACAATGACTTTATGAAATTAATAGGCAAATGGATGGAACTGGAAAATATCATCCTGAGTGAGGTAACCCAATCACAGAAAAACACACATGGTATGCACTCATTTGATAAGTGGTTATTAGCCCAAATGCTCGAATTACCCTAGATGCACAGAACACATGAAACTCAAGACGGATGATCAAAATGTGAATGCTTCCTCCTTCTTTAAAAGGGGAACAAGAATACCCTTGGCAGGGAATAGGAGGCAAAGTTTAGAACAGAGGCAGAAGGAACACCATTCAGAGCCTGCCCCACATGTGGCCCATATATACAGCCACCAAACTAGATAAGATGGATGAAGCAAAGAAGTGCAGGCTGACAGAACCAGATGTAGATCTCTCCTGAGAGACACAGCCAGAATACAGCAAATACATAGGCGAATGCCATCACAAAACCACTGAACTGAGAACGGGAACCCCGTTGAAGGAATCATAGAAAGGACTGAAAGAGCTTGAAGGGGCTTGAGACCCCATATGAACAACAATGCCAACCAACCAGAGCTTCTAGGGACTAAGCCACTACCCAAAGACTATACATGGACTGACCCTGGGCTCCAACCTCATAGGTAGCAATGAATAGCCTAGTAAGAGCACCAGTGGAAGGGGAAGCCCTTGGTCCTGCCAAGACTGAACCCCCAGTGAACTTGATTATTGAGGGGAGGGCGATAATGGGGGGAGTATGTGGAGGGGAACACCCATAGAGAAGGGGAGAGGGAGGGGTTAGGGGGATGTTCCAGAAACCCGGAAGGGGGAATAACAATCGAAACGTAAATAAGAAATACTCAAGTTAATAAAGATGACAAAAAAGAGTCGTAACCTTTTTGTCACAAATGAGCTGTGTTGTGAAATAAAAATTATGAACATTATACTTCCCTGAAAACCTGTTAAAATTGTAGACTGTCATACACTAAGTACATTTGCAGTTGATACCTACACTGGGAGCCACAGAATTTGTATTGCTTTCAATCTTCCATTGATATTGAGGTTGTAGGTACAAATAACTCGTGTGTGTGTGTGTGTGTGTGTGTGTGTGAGAGAGAGGGGGGGAGAGAATGTGTGTGTGGGGGTGTGTGTGTATGAAAACCATTAGTGTATCACTTCATTTTTGCTTATTTTTGTGGTCTGTAATGATTATTACCTAATATCAATTAGCCTCTTTGTGGAAGCAAAAAAGTAGTACACCTGGAGACATTCTTGAAAGAGCTAGGCCTGGTATGAGACTACAGCTCGATGAAGGAGAAACGACTGTTGTTTTAGTTGCCAGTGTGATTGGCATTACCACTGAGTCATTCAGGGTATGCTAAGTTTAACCATGCCATTGTATAAAAAAGATGATTTGACAAGATCATATGCTTTTTGTTCTTTATATTCATTTTTACAAACAAACCTCTTAAAAAGCATTAAGAATGTGTTGAGTAATCTTGGAACTTGAAATTTTAAGTCAATATCTAAAATTGTTGAATAAAGTTCTTCATCTTAAACAATTTGCTTGCAATTTCTATCTTCTTCCAAAGCTTAGTATGACTTTTTACAAAGCAGTTTTGCTCTGTTTGCTTTTAAATTGTACACAATCAGAGACACTAGGAGAGAACTTTTTTGTATGAATATTAAGATGGATTATTTCCCAGCTACAGACTGTTCCAGGAAAGAAAGGAATAAAAATGATATTTTTCATAAATACAGGACATGATGATACGGCACGCAGAGCTGCTGGTGCTATGTTTGGCCATGGACGTTTACAGGACTCTGAACTTTCAGTTGCATTACATGGGGCGATGCCTTAGCAGATGCACAAAAGAACATAGAGCACAGAGATCAAGGGTAGTTTTCACACTTTGCTCTTAAGTGTGTGTTCCTTGAGGAGGACATGGACATCTAAGTTCATGAACTACTCATTCACATACGCATGCAGAAATTACTTTGTGGAGACTTCTCTTTTTACTGCGTTTGTATCTTTGAGCTTAAGAATGCACCTAATTTAATTTGCTTCCCTAGCTGAAATGCCTGTGCCTTGTATGATCAACCTCATTTCCTTTTCCTTCTCAGAGGAGACAGTATTTATCTATTGCTATACCAGTGAAATTTCAACATCCTCTATCATTATCTAATGACATCAAACTCCATTAATGTACTTAGTCATTCATTTAGCCATTCACTTATCCACTCTGTGAGCTTGGTGGGTCTTTTCTGTATGGAAATATACTTCTGATAATACAAAATGTGGACTTAAATTTCCATGTGTGTGAGAGATGTTTGATGCTCTCTGCTATATTTCTTCCTCCCTCCTCCTCCTCCTTCCTCCCTCCCTCCTTCCCTCCCTCCCCCCCCCCTCCCCCCCCCCCCTCCTCCCCCTCCCCCCTCCCCCCCCCCACACTCCCCCCCTTCCCTCCCTTCCCCCTTCTCTTTTTCTCCCCCTCCCTCCCTCCCTCTCTTCCTCCCTTTCTCCCGTCTGCCTCCTTCCCTCCTCCCTCTCTCCTTCTTCCTTCTTTTCTTTCTTTTCTCATGTCCTCTTCATTTTCTTCTTCTTCCTCCTCCTTCTTCCCCCCCTCTTTTTTTTCTCCTCCTCCCCTCCTAATCCCTTCTCTTCCTCCTTCCCCCTCCTCATCCTCCCTCTCTTTCTCCTCCTCTTTTTTTTTTTTCTTATTTTTTCTAAATAGGCTTTCTTTATGTGTCTGTGGCTGTCTTAGAAGTCACTATGTAGCTCAAGCTGGCCTTAAATTCACAGAGATCTGTCTGTCTCTGCTCTTTAGTGTGTGATTAAAGGCACATGCTACCACATCTGGATTCTTTCTTTGTTTTTTAATATTGGGAGAAGTCACCAGAATGTTTACTCTTTCCAAATAAAAATTAAAAGAGAATTAAAAATAGATAGAGATCCATGTTTTAAGGAGCTCAAGTTTTTACATTCTAAGAAGCCCTTGTTGGTAAGAATACAAAATCACGAACATAAATTGCCTGAACTCCACCCAGAGGCTTGGAAGAATCCCTGTAATTAGGACCCTGAAATGGAAACATCATTAGCCTCACAGTCAGTCCACCGGAGAATGAAAGCAGGCCACTTCCCTCTCAACAAAGGCACATTCATTCTTCCCTTCTATGGAGAAGAGATACTGCTGATAGAACAATCAGACAAACAACGAGCATGATTGAGATTTGCAGTTTTGATGTGCAGCACAGTAATCCATGGACAGCAGCTGTCCTTTGTGTCTTCCCAGGATTGCCCCTGAGAGCTGTTAGAAGAAAGACTCAGGGAGGAAGAAGGACTCAGGTCCTTCTGTGGTCAGCATAGTGCCGGTTTATTTGTGATGTATGATGGGCTCTACTGTTCAAAAACAATTTATGGAGATGAGACATGCATATAAATAAGCACAGGCCCAGAAAGGATGCATTTCCCTTTTATGAGGGAGGAAGCATGACGTTGAGATCATTGCAGGCTGAGGAAATAGGAACTTTCACGGGCAAGGTAGCATTTCATTGGGACATTGATTGACAGATGACTTTTACAGGTGCAGAAATGGAGTGAAATGGGAATTCCCATAAAGGGTTCAATACAAACTCCAAAGTTGGCTGCAGGACAGCAAAAGAGTTCTCTGTAGCAGAGATGCAGGACATGAAATGCAAGTTAAGAAGGCCCTCTGCCAGGGAAAGTAGGCATGGCTTGGTGAAGCTTTCCTTTATAACATTTAGCAGGAAGGCCACAAGGGTCTTTTGAGGAACAATATTGCAGTGTTCTGGAGATGAGTACAAATTAGCCTCTCAAAGTACAAATGGATAAACTAGGACCCCCAAGAGCTAGCCGATTACCATGGCTGCAACACAAAATGGGCCCTCCTCTTGGGTTTCTATGTGGTTCTACTTTGTTGTCACCAAGGCAGTATTATAGATCAGGGTCAATCTCTAGCTTATAAATTAGTCTACACAACTGGTCCCATGCTTATATCAAGGAGTCAAAGGTGGGGGGTAATCTGAAATAGTCAAGGACTAGCTAAAACACCAGGTCTTTATTGGAACACAGGTATCATTTTTAAAATTCTTAGACTATATATTAATAAACACACACACACACATACACAGACATACATACATACACACACATACACACACACACACACACACAAAGTGAGTACTCAGGTCCTCAAATGTGTACAGCAAGTGCTTTACCCATGAAACGATCTCTGTAGCCCCAGAATTTCATTCTTTCACATTCAGTCTGGAGTTTTGTGCTCATGCTGTCCAATATGGTATTCAGCAGGTTCATACAGCTAGTAAATTCTTATATTGTGGCCAGTTTAAATGTAGATATGCAGCACTTATAAAATTACAAAGACACTCATATTATATGTGTGTGCTTCATTTAATTTTAATAGTATTTTATACGGGCTATGCATGATATGCAACTCTAAAATGCATTACTTTGACATAAGAATTATTTTGAGAAAGGGGACTTAATAAAAGCAGCAGGTTTAGGAACAGCACCTCCATTTTCTTCCCCAAAGCAGAAGATAAAACTAGTGGTGCACCAAAAAGAAAATTACATTCACATCACCAGAGACAGGAAGGCAAGGTTTAAAAAGAATCTGTGAAAACAAACCTTGTTCAACTAACCCGATCCTCTTAATTACTTTTCCACCATGAACTCTCTTGACCCAGGTTACTTGTTTTGTCAGAGTTTCATAATTTATTCTTCTTTGTCCAATTTATTATATGAATGTTCAACTCTAACCACTCCTTTGGATTTTCATTTCCTTGGGAGAGCTCATGTGTCACATAAAGTTTACATTTAATAAATTTGCTGGCTAGTCTCTCATCAATCTGTCTTTTGTTATAGGGGCCCTAGTTGAGATTATAGAATAAAAGGATGATTTTTTTCTTTATTACCAATTACAAGTGGAAATGATAATGTTTAGGATCTACTGGGTTAAATAAAATATGTCAGTAAAAATAATTTAAACTCTCTGGAAATTTTTACGTTGCTACCAGAAAAATTTATTGCTTATGTGTCTCACATATTTCCACTGAACAAGATCGCACATACATACATACATACATACATACATACATACATACATACATACACACACAAATCATATGCACAACAATAAAAGAAATAGAAAGATTTCTGAATTTCCACTATGGCATTTACTATTCTAATTATGTTCACCCATACCTCATCTAGTTAGGACTATGAAACATAAGAAGCAATTGAATGCCTTTCAGCAAAGCCAGTCTTCCGTGGGAAGCACAGCCTCTTTGAGTTTCTATGTGAGGGTTTGAGTTTCTGTATGTCCCTCACGTGCCCCACAAGTCCTTTCTTTGCTCACTGGTATCCAACCTTTACCGGCAGCAACTCCAGTGGATCCATCTCAGAATACTTTAATCTGATTCGTTTCGATGGAACATTAGTTCTATAATTGTTGAAAATGCAGTCTTAACTAAATGGCTTTAGCTTCTAGTCTGTACTGATTAAAACGTGAATAGTGAAGTGGCCCTAAACTTTGGTGTGTCACACACCATGCTGCCACAGGTTTCTGAGATACATGTAGTTTTCTCTCTGTAGACTTCTACCTCTCTCCAGAATTTCATTATTTGCACACAAATCGTCTTCCTTTCTGCCTTGGTGCTTCATTCAGACGCAAACCTTTACTGAAAATGTTCTGCTCCTCGGGTTCACTTCTCTGACTCTTAACAAAAGTTTCCCAAATTCAAGCAGGCATTGTTCATTTGTACATGAAGGCAGTGTGATCTCTTCAATATTTCTTTTTCAGTCTAAGATTCAGAGTTCAATGCCTAAAGGCGTCTTTAAAAACGTACAAAGCCTGTTCTTTGACAGGAAATAGTAAGGAATGTTGTTCCCCCAGTCTCTATTTGATTTTCACCTACTTCGGCTGGCAGTTTCTGTTATAGATGCTTCCAGCCACCTGCTCACAGGATGCATTTTTCTCCAAGTGCCTTCCCCATTTGTTTTGATATCGAGCAAAGCAGATTCTGGCCTTCACTTATTCTGTTCACTCACTTATTAGATCCATTCTGTTCGAAATGGCTTGCTTTCATCTATTCAAGAAAACAAAGTCACAGTCAAGTTTTCCAAATGAATTTCCAATCCATCTTGCATACTAACCATGGGAAGACAAATTGATGGAAGGGACTTGATTCTGATTGGAGCTATGTGGTAGGAAGACAAGAAAGGTAGGGGAGGGATTTAATATGGTTTAGACTTTATATAACCAAGAAAGACTGTCAGCTACATCAGGGAGGTGCAGCCCAATAATGCAAGCAGCAGCCTGAGGGATTTCCATCTCCCGGAGGGACCTCTCCTCAGGTTAAACTGCCTTCTTTACTATAGTTTAGAAATAATTTTTGCTATGGTTCAGTTTGAAGCAAAATTAGTGAGTTTATCAAGTATTTAGACAAAAGGTCATGTTGAAAAGCACAGTACTCACTCCCAATACATGAACACATGCACAGGCTACTCAAGAGGGAAAATCACACATAGCGTTCTTCACAATGGATGTGTGGCTGGTAGGGTGGCTTTCTTCTTATACTGAACAAAGGCTGTAATTTGCAAGGTTGAAAGATTAAGCCAAATATAATTTTTAGGTAGGGTTTAAAAATTAAATTCAAACATATGAGCTCATTTCCTTCTTATCTGAAATAATTTTCTTTGGTAAATTAATGCTCTTTTGAGATACATTGCTTAGATTTAGGCATGAGACAGGAGTGCTAATACATAAAGCACAACACTGGGATCATAGAGTTTTTTTTAAATTACATATATTTGTATAATGCTTAAGGGCACATGTGCTCCATGGCAAGCATGTGGTGGTCCAGGGATCACATTCAGATCTTCATTAAGACCCCGTACTTTCTGAGTGACCTCTTAGACCTAGTTAATTTATTCAACAGTGTTGGTGAAGTTCATGTAAACAAACCCTATCATAAGTGATTCTAGCTTTAGTGGTTTGGTGGACATTTTTTTGACTCCCAGAGAGAAATAAATACAAACCAAGACCCAGGTAAGGACCATCTTTCATCTCCTATGTATCTTTAGGATAAAAACCCTCCCCATTCTGTTTTTCTCTATATATAGACATGCTGAGGACCCCTAATACAAGCACCTGGGATGCTATACAGACAGAGCTTTCTCTGCCTGGCTCCCATATGTGGCAGGCACAAGTGTCAGGAAGCTATCATTCCTGATAGCAAGCTCCTTTTAGCTCATGACAAAAGGTGACAGGGAGTACATTAATATAGCACAACCCTGACTTGAGGTCTGCAGACTAGCCCGGAAGCCCTGTTGGACTGAGCTCTAGTTGGCCACTGCAGTTACAGGCTTATTAACACTGCTTTCAATAAACTCTACCCGGTCTCCTTTTCCTACCTTCTCTGAGCTTTCTGAATCATCTTCCAAACAGGATGCACTCAAGTCTGTTTCTAGGGAACTTAACCAAAGTCGTTTGCCCCTGCCAGTTCTGCTTAGAAGTACAGTTTGGCCAGGTTGGTGGTATTCACCTTTAATCCCAGCATCTCTAGACCAAGGCAGGATTACTGAAAGTTTGTATTAGGCCAGTTACACAGTGAGTTGGGCTACACAGTGAGTTATAGGCCACCCTTGACTCCATCTCAGAAGCAGAAGAAAGGAAGAGGAGTATGGAGAGGAAGGGGAGTAGGAAAGGAAGAAGATAGAAAGGAAGGGAAGAAGGGAAAAGATATTTTATGTTGATAAACACCCTAATGGTAAGTGATGGTGATGGGCTAGCCCCAGGGTAATTGATATTCTGAATGGAGAGTCTTTTCCATAAATTTCTTTCGTCAACATGATCCAATGGTAATTTTACTTTTTTTTTTTTCTTGGTAGACTCAACTTTCTCCTCTCATCTCCTGTGTTTGTGTGTCCACCTTTCTGCTGTGAGCTTTACCGCTTCCAGCTCATGGTAGCACAATATTTTGTAGTTTCCCATTTATCCCGTCACTCTTGAAACACCTTAACTCAGACTGCCCTGTTTTGAGGGGAGATAGGGGTCTGCTTTCAGGCAGAACAATGATTTGTAGCTTTTCACAGAAAATAACTTGGTCTCTGTTTTAGATGAGCCTAGTGTAACATGTTCCTTTCCAGCCATCTGAAGTAAGTTTCTTTGGGTCTGAGTCAAAGAATGCTTTTCCCGAAAGGTTTTTATCTATGATAGGTACCTGTCTTCCCAGGCCTGCACTAATATAATAAGGGAATTCCCTGCTTCTCATCTGGATGGCATGGCAAATAAAATATTCTCTTCGTGGTTGCTCAATACTACACAAGAAAACAGAATAGCCATGCTCCTTTGAGTGTGGTTTTAGAGTTTTCAGGAGAGCACAGCTACTCTAAACACAGATCATGAACAGAGGAACACTGTCTTGGCCTACATACTAATAGAAACTCCCCAGTTTTCTTAACAGACGTCACTGTGCTGCAGTTAGTCTACCTAAAAAATTAAACTGATAACATAAATTATATGTTTGTTGGGAAGATTTAGTGAGTTTACTTGTAAATACTCAGTACATAGTACATACATTGCTTATTACCTAGTATCTCCATGTGTGTGTATATATGCATATATGCATATATGCATATATATTTACACATATTCTAAGTGCTCTGACATGCTCGATAGTACCAACTCATCTTAACTGCTCAGGTTTTTACTCCAGGCCTTTGCTTCTCATACTACATATTTTATAAGGTAGCGAAAATGGGGGATTTCCCCAGTGAAATTTATGAAAGAAAAGTGAAAAGCCAAGCTATCTGAGGAGCCATATCATTAAGGTAAGTGCTGAACCAGAAGTGGCTCTGTGTGGGAAACCCAGGCAATTTATTGGTGTGAGTCTTGAGAGAGGCAGGATCTTGAGCTTTGATATCCTCGGGATATCAATACTAATAGCCATCTAGACACTGAAATAAACTTGATGCGATTACTGGACAGCCAGCCCTCCCTTCTTGGCAAATGTTAATGACCTGCCTCTCCCCCCCCTCCTCTTTCTCTGTGTTTGTGTGTATGTGTTGGGGATGGATATGTGTGTGTGTGTGTGTGTGTGTGTGTGTGTGTGTGTGTACTAGGGACCAAACTTACAGTCTCATAAGTGATAGGCAGTCACTTCATGGCCAAGTTAGAATAGTCTCAAATGTCCATTATAATCATGGGGGAAAGAATGGTAAGGAGAGATTCTCCCACGATGGTATGCATAGGTTCTAGCATCCTCATCCCAGAAGGCATTCCTGTGCTTCTATTTCATTTTGTTAGAGGGAGACTGAAAAACAAGCTCCAACTGTTATTGGGATTTGGAGAGAGATAAGGAAAAAGGCTGTAATTAAATTATAATCTCAAAAGGGAAGCAAAATACAAACCTACCACGTGTCTTGGTTTTAATCCTACATACTCATCACCCAATCTAGGTGACATAGACGTTTGGGGAGGCAGGATCTTCTTTCTGTTCTGTAGAATAGTACATTTCAGGCTAAATTATTATCTTCTTTTAAAATTCTATTTTCTAATCCCAGAAACTACACAAAAGAAGCAACCACAATCATCCTGTGTTACATTTGAAGCTAATCGCTCCAAGTCACTTGAATTATTTTTTATAAATATATGCCTTTTCCAGCCCAGTAACCTTTTGTTATTTTTTGTTGGCTTTAAAATTAGTATTTGGATTTCCGACGGAAAAGACACCAATTACTTTGCATGCATCATATTATTAATCATCACAATTGATGAGGCTGCTTCGTTTATTTCATATTTCCATTACTTGCATTTAGTTCTTTGGAAATTAGGGTTCAAAGATGTTCAGTAGTATTTCTATATTTGTTAATTATAGAACCTAGGGTTGAATTTGAATTAATGAGATACCATTGTTTATTCTCTTTATCTTGCTTCATGTTTCCCTCTGGTGTTTGTAATTCTATTAATGTGCATTGTATTACCTAGCAAGTGGATATTGATGAATTGTTAATACAGATATAATCATAAGTTATGAAGCCTATGAGATAGATGTTACAGTATTCTTTGTGAATATGGTATGTATTCATTGAACACAGTGTAAATAATTTTGGTAGTATATTTCCATACATGTATATAATATCCTCTGACCATATTTCTTCTTCATGCTCCCTGTTTTTCTCCCATTCCCTGCCATCATCCCCTTCATTCATCATTCATTCAAGTGTACTTCTAGATATAGGTATATACATGATTTTGCGTATCTTTCTATAAATGAGAGAAAGCACGAGTTAGAGTTAATTGTTTTTCCTCTATTCAACTTAATTTACATAATATGATGATTGATGTCTAGTTGAATCCACTTTGACATCATTTCATTTTCTTTATGATATATATATATATATATATATATAATATACCTCACACAACTTTTACTCATTCCTCTGTGATGTGATAAACACCTAGGTTCACGCTGTAACTCAGCCTAGTACTGCCATAAATGTGGAAGTATCTCTCTGATATTGATTACATCCTTTGAATAAGTCCTTTTAAAAAATGAATTCAAAGGATGTTAGCAATTTGCATTTTATTGTCCCTGTCAAGTGTATCTTCAGCTGCTTTTTCTTCCATTATAAATTCTATCACCATTTTCCAGACTCAAGGGTGCTTCATGGTATCTATCTAAGGGCTTGTAAGAAATCAGCAATGTCAGAAAACTAGATAACCAGACCCAGGTGAGGGGCAGAGAGGGGTGGCCAGCTCTACCTTCCTTGTCCATCTCATGGTCAGATGAAAACAATACATTTAATTCTTTTTAATTATCTCAGGCAATACTTAATTAATTTACCAAAAAGGTATTAGTATACAATATGGAAATATTTGTTATCATTTTAATATAATGTATAAAACATCTTTTACTATTTTGCATTTATGAGGGTGTATACAGAGTCAATTTGTAGCTGAATCAAAAACTAACTGCATGAACTAGAGAAGTGGGTCAGCAAAGAACACTTGTTGTGCAAGCATGAGGACCTGAGTTCAAATCCCCAGCAATTTCGTACAGGTGTGGCTCTACATGTAGTAACCCTGGTACTGTTAAGGTGTTAGAGACAGGAGCATCTCTTTTTTTTTTTTTTCTTTTTCCTTTTTTCGGAGCTGGGGACCGAACCCAGGGCCGTGTGGTTGCTAGGCAAGTGCTCTACCACTGAGCTAAATCTCCAACCCCGACAGGAGCATCTCTTAAGCTACTTAACTGCTAGCTTAGATCTATGTTCTGTGACAGACACTGTCTCAAGTGAGTACGGAGAATAGGATAGAATGGACTTGATATCTTTTTCTAGCCTCTATATACTTGGACAAGTACACACAAATCATCATATACCCACACTAAAACCTTGAAAAAGTTCCATTTTGCTATTTTAAAATGTTTCTTGGCATTTGAGCTTTCCTAGACTAGAGATTAAGAAATTTTAAATATCTTAATATGACGCCATCAAGGGATCATCATCAAAACTCAAGGAACAAGAAATTGCTTGGACAGCAAGGAACACTTGTATTACAACTGCCTACATGGTCCATAGTATCTTGTACTTGGCTAAGCAATTGGCCACACACACACACTCTGGATTTACACACTGATCAACATCAAGATATATCTGCAGTGGAGATGTCCTGACATTCCCAAAAAGCCAATGTCTGTACCTACACTGTTCACAGCCATAAGCTACAGGTGACTATGGAATTTAAATATAACATTATTAAAATTGAGCTGCATTTCAAGTACTCAGTAGCTGTCACTGTAGAAAGTTCTATTGGATGACCCTGGCCCATACCGTATTAAAAGCTTGTTCAGAATAATTGGCTTTTGGTTTTCCTGAGCACAGTATTAAGTTATACCCCCTCTCCACATACACAGCTGCCAAGGGAAGCATCAGTGGGATTCTGAAGTATCAAAAACTCCCCTCACAAAGCCCACTTTGGTGCTGTGAGGATGAATATGTCTAAAGAAGGCAAGGGAGAGCCATGTGGGCAGACTGATTTTAATGAAGAGATAAGCAAGGCTTGTAATTAGCACATTCTTCTTTCTATGAGTGTTTCTCAAGTCTCTGAGATCAGTTGCCACTTGTGAGCAAATAACATGTCTTCTTGAATCTTGTTTGTGCTATTTGAACACTTACTTCATTTTGCAGATTTATGTTTTAGCTTCTAGGAGGATAGCCTCTGACAAGTGCTGGGCACTTAACAAACGAGGCTTAACATAACTAAGATTTTTTATAATTCCCTTTTTATTGTAGTTGAGATTTCAGAATCAGAATAGCCTCAGTGAACACTTAAAATGTAGGACACATTGGATTTGTCTGTAAGTGTGTAAAGTACTTTTTGCTTCATTGCTAATATTTTTCTCTCATTAATTTTTCAGTCTGATGAACAAGTCTTTGGCCAAACTCCAAAGTCACATATAATATTGTGTGCTTTTAGGACTTTGTTCTTGATCTTTCCTTAGCCTAGTTTTAAGAAATCTCTACATGGACATGAGAGGGACTGTCTCAGGTAGCTAATGTGGCATGGTGTGTGTGTGTGTGTGTGTGTGTGTGTGTGTGTGTGTGTGTGTGTGTGTGAATAGCTTAGGAGTTTCATACATATCAGTGAAGTATAGGGGGAGCCCCACTGGCTATAAAAGACCTAGCCAGATTATAGAATACGGAGTTTAATAGGCTCTAGTTCACCTAAATCCTTTTAAAATTTTATTTCATTTGCATGAGCATTTAGCCTCCATGTATGTCGGTGCAACAAATGTATGTAGTACCTAAGGATGCCAGAAGACAATATTGGATACCTTAGAACTGGAGTTACATATTGTTGTGAGCCACCATATTGGGTTCTGGGAATAGAACCCAAGTCCTCTGAAAGAGCAGCCATTGATTACTTTGTCCTCTGAGCCATCTCTCAAGCCCTGATTACCTAATATTTTAAACATGGGACCCGGTAATCCAATTCTGGAAAAATATTAGAGAAAATTATATAAATGTTCAGTAGCTTTTTACTCTCTGATCTGAATCTCTTGGCTGTAGTTTGATTTTTATAGAGGTTAATCATTCAGCAATCAGAGTATCAGCTATGTATGAAGAGCACATGATCAAATACTAATATTTACACATACCATCTTGTGCATGCATAGCTGGGATAATGCTGCCAATGATCAAATCTAACACAAGACGTTTCTTGGTTTGACCTTTGTGTTTTAACAGTATTATAAATAAATAAACCCATAAAAGTGTTCCTGAAAGAAGTGAAAGATATTGTGGACAATTCCACATCTACTAAGATTAGTAGAAAATAGTAAAACACACACACACACACACACACACACACACACACACACACACACACACTTACTTCTCATTGTGACCAAATATCTGAGAGAAAACAACTCAAGGTTAGAAATGTTTATTTTGACTGTGTTTCATAGGATACAGTACATTTAGTCAGATCTGGGATGGATCTATCCATAGTAGCAGAGACATGAGGTTCCTAATATCTTGACACAATCAGCAGGGCCAAGTTGTAATGTATAAAGGCAAACCCATAGTGTCCTTTATCCACCAATTAGGTCCCATATCTCTGAGATTCTATAACTTCTAAAAGCAGTGTTACCTGTAGAGTCAGTATTAAATATATGAACCTGTGGCAGGACAGGACATACCATAACACACACACACACACACACACACACACACATTATATTACATTATATAATATATATTAATAATTATATATATAATGCATTGTAATTGCAAGCTACTTCCCTCATATCAAACATAAACAGTGCCTCACAGTGCCTCATAGTGCCAGCGCACAATCTGCCCCCAAACCATGGTTTCTAATATATTATATGTAAAAGTCCCTTTGAACTCTGAATTCTGTGATGTTTTCATAGAATTTAGTAATCACACTCTTCACTTTTTAAATAAGCTGGCCATTATATGTTGCGTAGAACATTGGCATGTGCGCACGAACTACTCTTTTCAGTCCAATTTGAAGGATTTCACGTCCTCACTCCTTTGATAAAAATTTCTCTTAGATTCTTAGTTTATGACCGTTTGTTGGGGAATTTGTTATTATATAGACACTTTCTACAGTAAAATGCTCAGAAAACTAATTCTCATAGTGATTTAAGAAAGCCGGGTGTTCCATAGCCTCTAAACTATGAAATCAAAAGTTGAATTGATATGATTTTCATTTTAAGAAAACAAAGAAATGATGGTGATGCCATTTGTCACATTACACACTGTGATGAACTTGCCCTCTGGGACATGTCAAACCCCTTTATGTTTGCATTAGTTCTGACTTGGCTTAAGAAAAGAATATTTGAGAGAATGGGTCCTTTTAACATGATCTGTTGATTCTCAGCTGAGGCGGGATGTGTAAATATGCCCATGGACAGTTTTCTTTCCTTCTTTCTTTCTTCTTCTTCTTTTTTTTTTTTTGGTTCTTTTTCCTGATTCATTTACTCAGTACTCACTGTGTTTACCACACTCATCCCTGAAAATGGTTCTGATAAGGGTGGATGGTTTGAGAGAATACAGGGAAATAAATAATTTTACTATTAAAGAAAGAACACTATGGTGTGGACTCTATTAGGAGAGACAACTGGTCTTGTACTACTAGGTCATGAAGGCCAGTGACAAATCAGAATCACAAAGACCAGAGGATTGTGTGAAGTATAAAATTGATTGCCATCTTAACAATATATAAAATTACCTACAAGATAAACTTCTAGGCACATCTGTTAAGGATTCTCTACATTAGGTTACGTGAGGTTGGCAGGACCACCTTAACTATCGGTGATGGGCTGGGGACATAGAGTCAATAAATCTTAAAATGAGCTGAGAGTCAGCATTCATCGCCCTTTCCTTCCTGAATACAGATGCAATGTGATTAGCCATCTCAAGCTATGGCTTTCCCAGCACAATATACTGTACTCAGAAGTAAGATCCAAAATAAATATTGCCTTCCTTTACTTGATTGTGTCAGGTATTTTGACACACAGTAAGGCACATAACTAATACAGATTCTTGGACATGGGTTTGGGAAGTAGAAGAGATGACAAGCCAGAATTTTAAAAATCACAAGTTGGAGATAAAGGTATTCATAGTGCATTTCAGAGCCTTATCAGGCGACACAGGTGGACAGCAACCAGAGACGTGGTTGGAGATCATCACACATTCCTCCATGAAAAATTTTGTACGCATGTTCAGTTTGGAAAACAGAAAAATAGTATGCTCTAAGAGATCTTAGAAGACAAAATTGCAGCATTGGTAATCAAGACTTAGGAGCTACCTGTTAAGCGTGTTGGTCCATAGATTATTGTATTCTTTTAGAAGATTTGTGTGGGTAATCTGAATTTTGTTGGATTATCAGAAGATCAGAAAAGTTAGATTTAAGAACTTCTGAAGGCCTGGTTTAGATGCAGAATTAAAAATAATATTTTACTGATATCAGCCTTAAGTTTGATTATTTCCTGCCATGTATTTCTCTTGGGTGTGTTCGTTTCTTACTCTTCTAGATCCTTCAGCAATGCTGCTAAGTGAGTATGAGCTCTGTCTAACTTCTTTACTAAGGCACTTAGTTCTACGAACTCTCCTCTTAGCATTTCGTTCATTGTATCCTATAAGTTTAGGTATAATATACCTTCATTTTTATTGACTTTTAAAAAAAAGTGTTTATTTCTTTGTTTCCCCCGACCCAGTGATCATGGGGTAGAGACTTTTTCAATTTCCAAAAGTATGTAAGCTTTCTGTTGTTTCTGTTGCTGTTGAAGTCCAGCTTTAATCCATGGTGATCTGATAAGATACAATGGGTTATTCAAATCTTCTTGTATCTGTTGTGGCTTGCTTTGTGACCAATTATATGGTCAAAATTGGAGAAGATTCTATGACTTCCTGAGAAGAAGGTATGTTCTTTTGTGTTCAGCTGAAATGTTCTGTAGATGTCTGTTAGGTCTATTTGATTAATAACATTACTTTCAGTATTACTCTGTTTAATTTCTGTCCTGATAACCCATTCATTGGTGAGAGTAGGGTGTTTGCTGTTACATATGCATGGGAGATTTTTCCTCTGTTCTAGTGTCTTCTTGAATTTGTGTGTTTAGTATCTTAACAATTTTTTGTAGATATCTTTTACTTCCTGGGTTAGATTTATTACTTGGTACACATGAACTATTGTGAACAGCATTTTCCTCTATTTTCTTCAGATACTTAAATAAATATATAGAACAATCTAGACAGTAATATTTTATTTTTAACAGAAAAAAAGTGGTATTGTTTAGGAGGTGTTTCCTTCATACAAAGAGAATACAATTAACTATTGGAATTTAAAAAAAAAAACCTCCATTGTCTCAACTTTTGAGGAAAGTAGAAGTTAGTGTTGATTTTGCTCAGTGATGTCAGGGACTCTGCAGAGAATTTAGCTTTTGATTCACTACAAGTGGCTGCCACCCATTGAGGAACATGCATACTTGTAAGAAAGTCTAAGTTCTGATGCAAGGAGTAACCTTCTCCTCACTTGTCTCTCATCTCACAGAATTCAGTCCTCATTCCTTAATATTCGTATTGTCTTTTTTGAACAGCACCTGTTTTAGGCCAAGTTGTGACACACACAGTATGAGTACCATGCCATTCAAATCAAAATACTATTAACAGGGAAGAAAGGGAATCTAGCAATGGACGGTCATCCAACTGTATGCTCTAAAACAATTATCACCATTTACCTAGAAAAGTGAGTGGCTTAAGGTGGAGTTGGTACTAAAAATGAAGAGGGTGGGATATCTTTCTGAAATAGCGGACATTTTCATCCAAATTACTCATAAAATAAAAACTAATACTATCATTTAGGCATCTTGGCTGGAGTTTTGGTCATAAGAGTCAACTATGATATCAGAGATACACATTTTCTGTTTCCTTGTACTCAAAGGATACAATGTAAAAGCCATACTATCCTGGGAACATGATCTGTCCTGATTCCAAATTCATCTCGGAGAGATGGCTCAGCAGTTAAGAGCACTGACTGCTCTTCCAGAGGTGCTGAGTTCAATTCCCAGCAACCACATGGTGGCTCACAACCATCTGTAATGGGATCTGATGCCCTCTTCTGGTGTGTCTGAAGACAGCTGCAGTGTACTCATATAAATAAAATAAATAAATCAATATTTTAATTATACAGAGAACTTCCTCTTGCTTCTTTAGAATTCCTCTCTGCTAAGAGGGCCTGTTTCCATTATATTCTACAGCAGTTTTCTTTAGTGATGAATAAAAAATACTGGACAGAATACGCTGTTATCAGTTGACTTTAAAAAGTACTCCTTTTTAATAGGGCCAAGAGATAAACACTGTATGCCTGCCATTTCAAAATGAGTGCCTCACTAATTTCTGAACCATGAACCAATTTATTCACATATATTGGTGGTTGTCTGCTCCTGAAACTTGAGGAAAGCCTGGATGACAAAGATGTTGGTCAGTATGTCACAGTGCTTCTAATCCTGCTGTTAATAAACATTAATAAACATGTATGAGAAGTGGTGATACCCGGAGGATGGGTTTGGAGAAGAACAGATTGAACACAGTAATACAAAGCTCTTCATAAGCAAGATAGACCCCTTTGTATTTGTTTGTTATTTTCCCAGTTTCTCAAACATATCAACCGAATGGTGTGCACTTCATTTTCTTTTCCCCCTTTCTTCTTTTTGCATTTTTCTTTACTTCTGTGCCTTAGAGCTTCTTTTGTCTAAGTGTATGTGATACCTTTTCAGGTAGGACATTATGTTGGAAAAGTACTGCTCTACTCGCTTACTCATCTTAGCCTTCTGAACTCAGTCATTTTAAACATATTCAATTTTAACGTATCATGTTAAATATCTTTAAAACAGATATATAGAAGTGGGAGATGTATTAAAGGTAAATGTAACCAAGAAGCACTAAAATGTCAATGAGCAACAGCAGGGACTATAATTGTCACTTTAAGTTTCTTGTTCAAAAGCCATAGTTGTTGTTGCATACATATAAGGTTGAGGGAGGAAGATCGCTGTGAGCATGAAACCAGCCTGAGTCACACAGTCACTATCAGATTAGCCGATACTAGGTAGCAAGACCCCACCCCAAACAGACCAACAGCCGAAATATTTTTTTTTCCCCCCGGGGCTGGGGACCGAACCCAGGACCTTGCGCTTCCTAGGTAAGCGCTCTACCACTGAGCCAAATCCCCAACCCGAAATATTTTAATCAGTAAGTTTAACTTCTAGTCTATCAGTGTATTTTGGGGCAAGGCATAGATTCTTGCTTCTCATGTCTATTGGCTTGTGATTATATACTTGGAATTCTGAATGATACATGATAGCCATTGGATTCCATGTCGTCCCACTTGTGTAATAATTTTTTTTCCATGGGTCATTACCTGCTCACCCATTCTTCAGTCTTGATTTTGGACTTCCTTAAATGGTTCCTTTTGTTCTGCCCTCAGTCCCAGGGACTATACTTGAACTCTGAGTTAGGAATTTTTCCTTGCCAATACAAAGCTTCAAGTATTTATCAATTCCTTCTAACTAGATGGGATGTAAATTCATTTTTCCTTCAGGCACTTATCACCTGCTGGAGTCTTTGCTCAACTTTTCCAGTATCTAGGCACTGCTGCCCATGGGCATTAATGAACCCCACCCTGTTCATGCATAGTACCATAGGCATCCAAGGTAGAATCTGTGGTTGATCTCTTCCATCTTCAAGGGATTTCCCTTTTTATTTCCCATGATTGTCTTGGTTACTGTTTTAGGTATTGGTGGGTTTTGGCTACACCTTTGGCTCCTGGTTGGTTGCATACACAACTGCCCAGGAGCTATCTGGACTGCCAATGGAAGACACACACACACACACACACACACACACACACACACACACACACACACAGAGAGAGAGAGAGCAAATTTTTGACATACATGACTAGCTCAAAGGTTGGGCAGTCCTAAACATTCCCCTGCCACTCCAGGCCCCATCAGGGAGGTGTGTAGTAACCACCTATCTGAACTCTTACATGTCTGGTTGGTTTTATCTCTTGCAGCTCTTAGGTCCTATCCTCTCCCCTGAGTCATGGTGATACTCTTTCTTCCTTAATCCCAGATCCTGGCCCAAGCAAATCCAAAGAGCTCACGACAGTCTACCTGCCCAGCCATTGGCCATTGGCTTGATCAAAATACCAAACGGTGACAAGGACCATCAGATTTGGACATACAGATTCCCAATTTTGAGGGGCAGATTAATTCAAAGGATTAGATGTAGTTCACAACATTTCTATTATTATGACAAAGCGCCATGACCAAGGCAACTTTCAAATGAAAGCATTTAATTTACGGTTAATTGTTCAAGATGGTTAAGATGAGTCCATGACTAACTTGGCAAAGAACATGGTGGCATGCAGCAGGCCTGGCACTAAAGCAGTAGCTGAGAACTTACATCCCAATCCACAGGGAAGTAGCAGAGAGAGAGAGAGAGAGAGAGAGAGAGAGAGAGAGAGAGAGAGAGAGAGAGAGAGAGAGAGAGAGAATATGTGGGCTTTTGAAACCTCAAAGTCTACCCTCAGTGACACACCTCCTTCAACAGTGACTCACAACCCAATCTTTCCCAGGCCATTTCGTTAATATTCAATTCAATTTTATGAATCTATGGGGGGGCATTCTTATTTGAACTACCACAGCAACTATCGGAGTATATTGGTTTCCAGGCAATGTGATTACTCTCTTTAGATGTGAACTTCAAAAGGTTAGGGTATCATTATAGATCCCAGACTTAGAGTTCATAGGATTAAATCTTGTTGCAGAAGAGAAGAAATCCCTCATTCAGTCCATGGGAAGACTCAAGTTACTACTAAATTAGCCCCATGTCTTTCAGAAGATATGACCTTCAGCCAAGATATGTAGAACATTTCCTAAGAGAAGTTTAGAAGCCACATGTATATCCATGTCTTAATAAGGAGACCCTGACGTTAGTTGGTATAATGCAGAGTGAGAAGATGGTAAAAATTCTCATATGTGTCAATTATATGCATCTATAGACATATGTACAGGAAGAGGGCATCTGGAGGTGTCTTGCTTTATCATTCTCAGACTTACTTCCTTGAGATAATTGAAGCTGGAGCTAGGCTGGCAACCGGAAAGGCACAGTGATCCTCCTGTCTTCACTTGACCATACCAAGCTCTGGTGTTACAGGCATTTCTGCCCATAATCAGCTTTTTACATGGGTCCTGAGTATACAAGTTCAATCCTCAAGGTTATGCAGCAAATGTTGTAAGTCATCTCCTCAGCACCAATATTTTGATATGAAAGAAGAAACAACCTTCTTTGTGGCTATCTTCTTCCAAATGCAACATTCCACTCTACACAGTATCCAAGGAATTTCCAAGACCTGGAAGTGGCCTGTGACAGTCTACAAACAGTACCTCTTCCCTCAGGGAAATTGAGGGGTTGTCAGTGTTAGCATTAGCAAGACAGAACTATCACTCACTGGCTTCCTGCAATACATTGACTGAGGTGATAATGAATTTACTGACTGCCTGATTTAATCTGATCCTCATTCCAAACAGGATTCAGGTAAAGACTCCAGATGTAATTTTATTCAAGTGGAAAGATGCATGTGTAGCTTATAGGACACTGCTTGATGCAATCTTATATTGACTCTCCCACACTCTAATGCCCTTCACATACACATGTGCATATAGATAGCCTTATATTTCACAGAGAAATCGGAGGACAAATTTTCCTTAAACATATTAAGATGAGCACTTTACTTTGTTACGTTTTGTTTTCAAAAAAGTAACCTCTCTTTTATAATGTTAAACTTTCCACCAACTCTCAGATTTTCTTTCCTCTATCTTATAACTTTACTTACCATGTCTCTTCCCAAATGAATAATCTTTCTAGCTCCCTGCCTGTATCCCCATGGCCAGTCAACATGCTAGAACCATTTCCTGCATCAGAAAAGAAACCCTTTTATATTCTCTTGTCCCCTTTGTGACAAATCATCTGAAAGCTTTTTGTACCAAGTTTCTTTATAAAGTCCAAAAGCCAGCCTTTGATCTTTATGGTTGCTTGAACCCCGCTTCTTAGCATCTGTCCTTTGCTAAGTCTTGAAACCTCCTGTCCTTTTGATTTCTGCCTCCTCCCTTTACCTCTATTTCCCTTGGACTCTTAGTATCATTCTTTGTTGGGTCATCATTTGAATCATTCTTTCTGTCGTTTGGGTTCTCCATTGTTGGTATGATTCCCTCAAGGATTATGCTTGCCTCCCTTTAGGACCTTATAGCATATTCTGTCCTGGGTAGATCTTATTCTCCCTGGCTTCTGATATCATTTACATGCTAATTGCTCTAGAAACTTTGGCACTGGATTTCCCTTTATTTTCCATATCTGTGTTTAAAAATTCAGGGCATTGATAGATAGTCCACAGTAAAATCAACCTTGTAATGTTCAAATTTTCCTTTTTTAAATGTTTATTGTACTTCTCATTGGAAGCATGGCGTGCCTATTTGAGTATGTCATGAGTGCAGGCGCTTTCAAGCACTGCAGCTTTGAACCCCCTGGAGCTGGAATTCCAAGTCAGCATGAACCACCCGAACTTAACTTGGGTTTTCTGAGAAAGGAGGATGTTTTTGTAACTGCTGAGCCATCTTTCTAGCACCAATTTTTCTTTTTTTCCTCAGGCTCTTCTTTTCTTTTCTTTTTTTTTTCTTTTCTTTTTTTCGGAGCTGGGGACTGAACCCAGGGTCTTGCGCTTGCTAGGCAGCGCCCTACCACTGAGCTAAATCCCCAACCCCCTCAGGCTCTTCTTTCTCCTCTCTTCTGCTTCCTTTTTTAAGACAGGTCTCTTGTGTTTCAAACTGACCTTTAATGTGATGCAGTGGAGAATGGCACTGAACTCTTTTTTTCTGGTATATAAATCTTTTATTGGATGGTTTATATATTTACATTTCAAGTGTTATCTCCTTTCCCAGTTCCTCCTCCCATCCCCTTTCCCTACTTCTATGAGGATGCTTCCCCTCCCACCTACCCATTCCCACCACAACCCGTGTATCTCCTATCTCCACATTTTGAATGCTAAAATGACAGGAATGTACCATTATATCTAATTTTGTCTGATGCTAGGGATCAAATACAGGGCTTTGTGTATACATTCTAATTGCCACACATCTTTGGCCTCTCTTCTTATTTCTTGCAATCCAGAATTCAAGTCAATGTGACAGAGCTTACCCAATTCTCTCAATAGGCATCCTAGTCATCCTCATAACTAAGGCTGTTCTGATCTCTTTTACTTCTACATGTATCTTGGACATGTATCACAAGCCTCCTTCCCTCCTAATGGCACTTACAGCTCTACTTCACTTCTCCATTTTGCTGGGTCTCACTGGACCCTCCTCAGTCTGAGTACCAGCAGTTTTCTAATTCAAACATATCACTACATTTCTCTAAGGGTTCGTTTCTAAGCCACTCTAGTTATTTTACTTATCTGCCCCCCAAAATCTCTGTGCTCTCTGTTGCCTAGGGAATAAAAATTCATGAGCCTTTGTCTGGCAGAAACATGTGCTTTCAGACAGTGAGTAAGAACATAGCTGCAGATGAGCAGGTTGTTTGTATTGCCCATTTGCAATGAGAACATAGGCTACAGAGAATCCTGGGGTATCTCAGGGATAAACAAGCATTGCAAGATAGATTCAGAGCTGTGGGTAGATGAAATGGCGAGAGCTCAAACAAATAGGGCTTGGCTCTAGATTGGATATATTACATTAGCAATTAGGCAGTATCCTTTGTTAATAGATAGGGTTAACGAATAAACTATAAATCTTAAATATACAGAGGAGCAATGAATCAAGGTCAGTGCTATTTAGAAGAAGCAGCAGTCACCCATTTTAGCCAGTTAGGGTCAGCTTAGCACATATGTGTAGTTTGGACAATGTTTCTGCTGACTTTGGTCTGGATGACTGGAGTGCTATTGTTTATCTTGATTCACTAAGGAAGTGAGTCAGCTTGTGTGATGTTGATGTGTGAATATGTTGATGTTCAATAGAACAGCAGTCCCAGCTGGATGCCCAGAGCTCTGGATATCACAGGCTGATTTTCTTCTCCCCACTCTTTTCCATTGGATGAGTTCCCCGTAAACACCTTCAGGCAAGTCCTTTCTCCTTGACACATTCTCTGCTGCTTTTCTCCCTGGTTTCCATTCTGTCTTACTTACATATGGTTGCTATAAAAGATACCATGCCCAAATAACTTATAGATGAAAGAGTTCATTTAGGGTTTACAGATTTAGAGAGTCAGAGTCCATGGTCATCATCATGGGTAAAGCACTGAAGTAGGCAGGCTTATAGCCTGAGACAAAAGCATGAGGCACAGAGAGGTCGCTGAGAATAAAAGGAGTCATTTGAAACCTTAAAGCCTGCCCACATGCCGTCTTCAAAGAGGTCATATCACCTAATCCTTCCCAGACAATTTTACCCTGGTACCAAGTATTCAAACATGTGATCTTCTGTGTATGTAGGGGTGCATGGGCATTTTCATTCTAACTACTACCTAGCCCATGCTTCATCCCAGGGATTCAGGGAGGCTTTAATATATGAAAATCCATCAGTGTAATCCACTATATAAGCAAACTCAAAGATAGGAAGCACATGGTCATTTCATTAGATGCTGAGAAAGCATTTGTCAAAATTCAATACCCCTTCATGATAGAAGTCCTTGAAAGATCAGGAATTCAATGTCCATACCTAAACATAGTAAAAGCCATATACAGCAAACCAGTCACTTACATTAAACTAAATGGAGAGAAACTTGAAGCAATCCCACTAAAATCAGGGACTAGACAAGGCTGCCTACTCTCTCCCTACTTATTCAATATAGTACTCGAAGTTCTAGCCAGAGAGCAATCAGTGAAAGGAGGTGACAGGGATACAAATTGGAAGGGAAGAAATCAAAATATCACCATTTGCAGATGATATGATAGTGTACTTAAGTGACTCCAAAAGTTCCACCAGAGAACTACTTAACCTGATAAGCAACTTCAGCAAAGTGTCAGGGTATAAAATTAACTCAAACAAATCAGTAACCTTCCTCTACTCAAAGGATAGACAGGCTAAGAAAGAAATTAAGAAAATTACACCCAACACAATAGTCCCAAATAACATAAAATATATCGGTGTGACTTTAACCAAGCAAGTGAAAGATCTGTATGACAAGAACTTCAAATCTCTGAAGAAAGAAATTGAGGATGATCTCAGAAGATGGAAAGATCTTCCACGCTCATGGATTGGCAGGATTAGTATAGTAAAGATGGCCATTTTGCCAAAAGCAATCTACAGATTCAATGCAATCCCCATCAAAATTCCTACTCAATTCTTTATAGAGATAGAAAGAGCAATTTGCAATTTCATTTGGAATAACAAAAAACCCAGGATAGTGAAAACTATGCTCAACAATAAAAGAACTGGGGGAATCACTATCCCTGACCTCAAGCTGTATTACAGAGCAATAGTCATCAAAACTGTATGGTATTAGTACAGAGACAGGCAGGTAGATCAGTGGAATAGAACTGAAGACCCAGAAATGAACCCACACACCTATAGCCACTTGATCTTTGACAAAGAGGCTAAAACCATCCAATGAAAAAAAGATAGGATTTTCAACAAATGGTGCTGGTTCAACTGGAGGTCAGCACATAGAAGAATGCTAATCGATCCATTCTTACCACCCTGTACAAAGCTTAAGTCCAAGTGGATCAAGCACCTCCACATCAAACCAGATACACTCAAACTAATAGAAGAAAAAGTGGGGAAGCGCCTCGAACACATGGGCACTGGGGAAAATTTCCTGGACAGTCTTATCACTCGATTATATTGCCTTCTACCTTGCACTACCATGTATTTGTTTTCCCTACTTTAGTATCACTTCTCCCCCCAAATAACTTGCTAGCTGTACAATTTTGAGCAAGCTATTTATACAGAACTTGGCTTAGCTCGCTTATTTCTGAAAAGAAAATGAGTGTTGTTGTGTGGGTTACTGTACACCAATGAATACTTAAAATTTTGCCTGAGACATAGTAAGCCAAGAGCATTGTCCCTTATAATTGATGTCTTATGCCAGTATTGCCTCCTATTATTGCTTTACTAATAAAAAGCCATCAATTTCTTTAGTGCCTGCCTTAGGAGATAGCAGTAGAAAGATAGTCTGTATTTTGGTAATTTTGCTTCCATTGTACTGTTTATGTGTGCGTACTACTTGACCTGGACTCAACTCTATGTCCTAAGTGAATTCTCTTCATTCTTAGATTCTACTGAAGCCAGGAGGTACACAGTTATTAGCTTGTCTGCTAAAGAGCACATAAAAAAATAACAGAGAATTGAACCTCAATCCAGGTTCTTCTCATTCCTGAATCAAGCATTTTCTTTTTCTCGAATTAATAATACCTAGTCTCAGGGACTACAAAGATTTACCTGTATATCCAGTATTCTGCTGTGGGATGTAGAATATCATTTTAAATGAAATTTTCTAGTAACTGTGGACATATGTTTTCCTCTCCATGACTGTGTCTTTATTCTAGGGTTACCGATCTTTATCTGTTGTTAATGGGAATTGCAACTATATTTTTGGTTAATCTGAGTTTATATTCCTACAATGTTAAAACATTTAGGCTAATCATTTTTTTCTCACAATAATAAGATAGGGTATAAAAAGCACAGCTGGAGGGAAACAGTAGTATTTATGTAGAGAGGCAGATCTGTTAAATAGATTGACTTTTGTGGAGTCCATTTGTAGTGTTGCAGTTGGTGTCTGATGTAAATTACTGCTTGGAGAAGAAGAACAGTTGGAAGTCCAACTCATCTTGGAAATAAGAACATAAATATGCAAATCGCTCATTCTTTGAAATGAAAAGAGAGAATTATGCCTTAACTTACTAGTGGTATCACTGTCCACTGTAATATACATTGAAACCCTGGATTCTTTCTACATTGAATTGATTTCTTGACATTCTTTAAATTGTTCTTGTCATAGGTGGCTACTATTGAGCAGGAAAGACTAATAAATTAAGATTGACTGCTGTGTGTTGCATAAAGCATGGCTGCTGACTTCACAATTAATATTAAATAATGTTTGGAATTCAGGCCAAGTCAACTATTGTGCTTTTTAAGTATCTCTGCTTTGAAACACATGTGTTAATGCTTATAAATTTATATAATACTTTGGTAGTAATTGTGCTACGAATGAAGTGCTTCTATATTGTGCCCTTTATTTAAAAAAAAACATAGAGATTATTTTACAAGTCTAGTTGTGTTCCAAACATAAAGATGATTAAATACTATATGCATTGGTCAATAAATTTCCATTTCATTAATAGTCTCTTGGAGAAGAAGAATAAAGAAGCTTCTGAAGTGGTACAGTGGGTTTCTGGAAAGCACACTAATAAATCTGCAGATATTTACTCATCTAAAGTGGTGCTTCTATATTGAAACAGAGCACGAAGTAAAGCCCATTTGAACTATCAGAGTTTTGTCTTAACGTTAGGGTCTTCTATATGCCCTGTCTCTTTCTTCTTCTTCCCCTCAGGACAACATTCCCTTGTCCAAATAAACTATTTTTCCACTACTCTATTGTAAACAGATGTTGGTGGCAGGGTTGAAGAAGGCACTCCAATTGGTAGCTCTGAAAGGAAGCCCTGGAATCACTTAATGTGAGCTGTGAATCCCATGGTACAGTTAAGAACCTACCAGATGTGATGTGCATGTCTTCAATGCCATCAGTAGAGAGGCAGAGGCAGGTCAATCTCTGAGTTTGAGGCTAATCTAGTCTACATAGTAAGTTACATGCCAACCAGGTATACATAGTGAGATTGTGTCTTTGAAAAACAAATAAAAATACAAAACACCCCTTTGAAAAGTGCCACTATAGGAGTTAAAAAATCGTAGGGTCTGGTCTAGGTGATTTAATTTGTTCATCAAAGGAAATATTGAAAATATGATATAAATATGAAAAATTCAGCAAAATGTAGCTAACTGTTAATATATAAACAAAAGGAGAATGGGGAAAGAGGAAGAAGAGAATTGAAATAGGTGTTTATGATATAGATCATATTATATATGATAACATATGATATATGATATATTGTATATGCCATATGTATACATGCAGGTGTGCCTGTGTATGTGTATGAGAGAGAGAGAGAGAGAGAAAGGAGAGAGAGAGAGAGAATAGAGAGAGAGGGGAGAGAGGAGAGGGGAGAGAGGGAGAGAGAGAGAGAGAGAGAGAGAGAGAGAGAGAGAGAGAGATTGATTTTACTAGATAGGATTTGCACCACTAGAAAGGGTACCTAAATTAGAAACAGGATTATATTCCCCTAGTCACTCTCCCTTATTGATGCAGTCTCTGGTGATTGTCCTTTCATTAATAAGTAGTAAGTAGATACAAAGGGCTGGGTGATAACCCTAATGAAACAACTGGTCTTCAAAGGCAGAATGTGAAAATCAGAATTGGTCCTCAGCATGAGTACAAATTGGCCTCCCAAGGGTAGAATCCTGTTAATCAACTTCATGGAATTGAAGTACAAATTTACATATCTCATTTATTTATGTAAATATGTGTACATTATTTATATAGATTTCTTCTAAATTGTCCTTATTTGACTTGATCATAAAAATATACCATCCTCAAACAGGCTAAGATATTCACTTCCTTATATCAATACCTATTTTCTCTATAGGTGACGTGTGGGAGAAGCCAAATTATAATCAGATTTCCATATTCTAAAAGTGGAATGAGAACTCTGGAATCAGTTGGAGGTTTCTATCTGCTTGACCAGCTCACTGTTCCCTGCAGAGAAGCTGCAGGAGAACCCAAATAACCACAAGGCCCTCTCTGCAAGCCAGGAATCTGAGTGAGGCATAGTTGAAGGATCATGTGACCATTTAATTGTACCAGGCTCTTTAGTTGTGGATATACAACAGAGACGTGGTCATCTTTGGGGGACAACCACTGCTATATATTAGAATGTGTGAGAATAGGATGTATCCTGACTCCTCCCGTTTGCTGTGTACCACTGTAGATTTCTCTCCTCAATGTGTTCTTGACCTCAACTGCAGTGAACCTTTTCATAACTGCTGTTCAGAGCTTCTGGGAGTTTTCATGAGGGTCAAATGACATAAACATGGTGAGCAAATGACAAATTGGCTTCTACTTATTGTTTAATCTCTGTGGTTATTAGAGCCTCACTTTATTCATGTCTTTCTTTCCTGTACATCATGGAGGAAAGTTCCTGCCTCAGACTCTCTCTCTCTCTCTCTCTCTCTCTCTCTCTCTCTCTCTCTCTCTCTCTCTCTCTCTCTCTCTCTCTCTCTGTATGTGTATCTTGTCTGTCTCTCTCTGTCTCTCTTTGTTGCTCTCTGTCTCTCTGTCTCTCTATCATTCTCTGTTTCTGTCTATGTCTCTGTGTCTCTGTCTCCGTCTCTGTCTCTGACTCTCCAAACCAAAGATAACCCAAGATGATTTGGGCTCTCTATCTACAGTCATGAAATTTTAGTCAGTCAATTTGTTTAATCTTTATATGGCTTTTGCAGGGAAATTTAATTCACAAATAACAGTGCCCAGTGACTAACAGGCTCTGTGGTATATGGAATAAAATACATATAAGTTAATTGGAGTTGATAAAATCCATGTCCTTGAGCTGAAGAGTTGGATTAGCAGATCAAAATATCTAGCCATGTAAGCATCACAACCTGAGCTTAGATACTCAGAAGATATGGTGGCATTTGTCTGCAATTGTATCATTCTTACAAAAAAGTGAAAGAGAGGCAGAATTCTTTTGAAGCTCGCAAGACAGCCAGAGTAGAGTATGTAGTACAAATGCAATTAAGAGAAATTCTGCCTGAACACATGGTAGAAGTTGGGGACCAGCCCCTGAGCTTTTGCTCCTGTCTTCCACAGCTGTGATGCGGATCCTTTGCTTCAGGAACAACTGTGACTTTAATCCCAGCTCTGGTATAGAGAGCAACTGGATTAGATCTACCATGTAGGGTCATGTTGGTTTCAAGTTGTTCTAGATCTGTTTCTGGAAATTTTTGAGAAGTCAACTTCATGGCTTTTTACAGTCTTCTTTTTTTTACTTGTTTCACAATTTCTTAACTTCCTGAAATATTTATGTTCAACTAACCCTGGCAATGTCCTTTCTCAAGGAATCCATGTTGGCTCCCAATAGCCTCATGTCCTTGATAATGTCCTTTCTTCAACTACATAAAAACCAAATGAATTGTGGTTATCTTATAACTTCTGTAACGGAGGAAGGGATATTGATTAGGAAGGTACATCTCCTAGGTTTCCCTTAGACCAGGGCATCCCATTGAGTGTGGCACATAATTGAAGAACATAGATTGTGCCCTTCTCCCAATTATGTCTCTCCTTTCCACTCTACATTGAGTTTTGTGACTTTTCCTAGGGAGTTGCAAACAAATGTCTGTTTACCTGAGATAAAGAGCACTCATGACAGACCAATGTAGCAATTGCATTTAAGTCTACCTTAATGTGTTTATTGCAATTGCTCAAAGGAGTATGGGTGAAGGGTTACTTAAAGGGGAATGAATGACTCAAATGCAGCCACCTCACCACGAGTGCTAACTTGTGATAGCTGCATTTCTAGAGTTTCCTGCATGGGATTTAGGCAGTCCATCCCTTGGATTGATCCTACTTATATAATCATGGAGAAGAGCTATCTAATCTCATGGAGGAGATTTCTAAGATGTATAATCCTGAAACTTATGAGCCTCCCTTCTCCTCCCTAGCTGACTGCACTTCATATGACTTCCCCCATTTCTGTTTGTTTTTTTTTTTACCATAAATGACATTCTTCTCTTCATATAAGAACCACATCATTTTGATCAAATTACTTGCTGATTGGCACCTCAGCTGAGTCCAAAGCTTAGTTACTATGAAGAGGGCTACAGTAAATATGGCAGGGGCAAATTTCCCTTTCACATATCAATTTCATCTCTTACAGACATATAGCCTGGATTGGTGCTGCTGGATTCCATGCAACTTCTGGTTTTAGTTATTTGAGCAATCCACATTTTTTCATGATGTCTGTAATAATTTGTATCTTTCCTAACAGTGTATAAAGCTTGGCTTTCCTTATCTCAATCTCTTCCATCAGTACTATCAGTACTTTGTTAAATACTGCAGGTTAATCTAACTGCAGTGATCTAGGATCCTGATAGACTTTTGATTTGGTAGAAAATGTTTTTCTTGGAATGGATGAGTGGATGCCAAGGCCACATGACTGTGGGAAGAGCTGGATTTTTCAACAGCCTCCTCATGCTCAGCTGCCCTGCCCATGAACTGAATGAATCATGGTCTACCTACATATCTTTCCCACCTCCTACTTGGTCTACATTCCATGAAATCATTAGAGATTTCTCACTTGATTTCCTCTAGCCAGAATCCTTAATTGTCCTTATCTGCCTTTTCTTGTCCTCTTACTGCCTTGAAGCCCCACACCTTGTAAAGGTTTCTTGATCTGTGCATACTGTCACATATACACATGCTGCCATTTACTGTTGCTGGTTATGGCTTTGGGTTATAGCCAGACTCTCACACCCATGCAGCATATTGGTCCTACAAGCAATTCTGAGTGCGTTTCTCTTTTCATGACTATCACAAGCTTTCCATCAGTTGCCTAGCAATATCCCAACTTCTTTGCTGACCCACACAAATAAAAAATGTTGTTTCCTGGTTCTATTCTGCTTCTCTGGCCACCCCTCATGTCCCCACTCTAGTTCTCTGCCACCATCCTCCAAAAAAAATTACATAAATATTCTTCTCTGGTTCTCAGCATTGGTTCTTCTTCAGATTGTTTTCTCTTCCTCTCCCATGCTTGTCCTGGCTTACAAAATCTAGTCTGTTACTTCCCCAGGAAGCCTGGGTTTCCTTGTTTTCAACACTTAACCCACACACACAGATACAGACACACGGACAGACATATATACACACACACACAAAGACAAAGAAAGAGATAGAAACAGAGAGAGACGTAGAGAGAGACAGAAACAGACAAATAGATTTAATAATTGAGGCTGAATGTGAGTCTTACAACTTTAGGATTAGAGTAACACGTATAGTTGCCTTCATCTGGGATGAACTTGGTGCATTTTATTATGACACTTTACACAAAGAGATAGCAGTCTAGATTTGCCGGGTATGTTTGATGTTCCTTGACTTCTCCTGCATGTTGCATTTATATTAGGTATAAGCTCCATGATCATACAGAAGTCACCAAAGTTGAACCGACTTAAAGGAAAATAGACATGGCACAAGAATTCTGTATTTTTCCCTACCACTAACATTTTAGAAGAAAAGTTTGGGCATCCCATTAGTTTCTGATAGGAGCATATTTCTTGGGGTGTGATAACTCTTTGGGGTATTGTTTGGGGCCTTGTTGTCTTGGATTGGATTCTTTGCCCACAGTTGCATATTTAACACAGCTTCTTTGACTCTCACAGTGGATGGGAAATTTTCTTTTGTCTGTTTTGTCTATGAACTACATTACTCGCGGATGTTTGCTTCATTTTTTGGGTCAAGTTGGCAATATATCATATAGGATATTAGATAATTTGTTGCAGTGCTTTGCATTTATTGACTATGTAATATGGATTAGATAGTAGGATAAGACATAGCACCTATTTCATTTATCACAATTCGCCTGATAGTCACAACACCTTAGATAAAATAGCACTGTCCTTATTAGAGGTAAGGAAACACTAACTGCTGTGTACAACTGGGGCTTCTCCTGAGTACAGTAGGATGATGCTAATATGAGCTCCCTTCATGTCTGGATGTCATTTAGTTTTTCCTGAGGTTGCAGCTACAGGTCTTGTACAATAAGTCTATACCTTATATGTGTGTCACATGCAACTTAGTTTCAAACAAAGCTAATAAATGTTACTGTTATTTGACAAACACACTCAAGAAATCTTTCTTTTATAACAGTGTTTAAGAAGACCTCAATACTCACTTATTACAGTTTTATAACTTACTAAAGCATTTCTACTTCTTTTTCTTGCAGGCATTTTGGGAGCATGCAATACATCCAAAGCTTCACAAACTCATTTTGCATCATAACTTTTATAATTGTTTTACTAGCACATAGAATATTCAGCAATATTTACTTGGTTAGTATATACTGGGGATGATGTCAGTAAAGATCATCAAATTCCTGTGAAATAAGCTGTAAAATGAAAGAAAAGGGGAGACCCTATGGGGAGAGCTTCTTCTGAACAATATTTACAAGAATTGGCTTGTCCCAAGGGTAAGATTTTATAAACAGACAGGCTCATTTTATAAAGAATTTCAACCTTTTCCCTCAACATTAGCCGTAAAATGCTGATTCAAGATTCAAGACACTTACAGGAGAATAAAAATAAAAGTATATTATGTATATTAAAATTGAAGTCAAACCTTTTTTCCCACAAGACTTTAAATAGAAAAACAAAATGAAATTTTATTTCAAGCAGGGTAGGCAGCATACATAAAGGTAGGCTGAATTAAAAAGTTATAATAGTGATGACATTAATTGAGATTTAATATCAAATAACACCATAGGTTTGGTGTATTCTTTCTTATTAGTTACCTGAAGTAGGTAGTAGATGTGCTTATTAAAATTATACTTTCAAATATAGGGCAACTGTTAAATTGAATTTATGTTTGATGGTGATGGAAAATACACACACACATATTTGTATATGCAGATTAGACTACTCTCTGGTTAGTACCCCATATATGTGAAATAATAGTCTTAAAGAAATATTATTTAGGCCATTACTTGTTATTTTCATCCTCTTTATTGGTTCAATGAATGTTAATAATTCCAAGTAAGAGCAGGAGTTTAAGAAGAGATGTTTTTCTTCATAAAAAGAGAAGAAATTTAGTAAATGATAACTTTAGCTGGTGGAGGCAACGCTCTGTTCACCACTGAGGAGAGTATAATTTTGAAAGCAGACTCATCAGAAGTCAGACTCTAAAGATGTAGCAAAGGATAAAAGAAAAAGCAATGATTTCCCAGATAAGATGTATGTGCCCAAGTTAAAACCTCCTCAAATTTTCCTGCAATCCTAAATGCAGAAACGTCTACTCAACTGAACTGGATTATTGGTAGATAGAAAGAAAAGCCTCTGCCTCTACACTCTGAGAATATGACATGACAGGTATGTACTCATACATTAAACACAGCATCAGAGTATATGCCAACTTACCAAGTTGTCAGCTCTAAATGACACTGTGTCTTAAGCTGCTACTTTTAATAATGAGGCTTTAAGAATGACTTTGTGCTTCATTGCTCCAAAACCTTGCACAAGCAAAACACTATAATTTAGTTCTAATAAGGCTCTTGGCATCAACCCTGGCAGCTCCATGTTGTTGGAGACTTCTGGAAGTTTGGTGACATATTTGTTCCCTATATATCAGATACCAGTGACCTCCTCACACTTGTCTCTAGAAAATGCCTAATATAAACTAAGAGCATATTTCCCTATGCTAGATAACCACTGCTTCAAGTGAACATGTAGCAACAAAACTTACAGGCCCTTCTTGGTCCCAAAGATATCACAGGGAAGAAAAGAAGTCAGGACGGGGAAGAGAGATACATACTTGAGGTTATAGTTCATTGTCGTTAGAAGCTGAGCAGTCCATTGCTTCCGCTATCCTGCAAAGCTGTTATAATGCAGCCCCTTTCTCCCTCCTGTCATTCAATCACTGGAGGCAGAAGTCACCCTGAGAAATTTTTATTTTATAGTCACATATAAAATATAGATGGCTGGTGCACAATTTTGAATTTTGAGTTGATATGTGTCATACGAAATAAATTATTCATGGTGAAGTCATGTTATAATTTTTGGTAGAACAATATGCCATAGACAGCCTTATTAATAGGGGAGTTCTCAATAAAATATGAGCATTGCATATCAGTTCGTACTCTGTCATGTTATCAATTAGTTGCAGCCCATTGGTAAGTTTTGGGGATTTAGCAAGAAGAGTTTATGAGAAGATTTGTGAACCCAAATGAAAATATAATTCTTCTGTAAAAAATAGTTCACTAATGAATTTCACTTGGCTTTTTACACAGAAGTTGAAGCATTTGCTTAAAAGAAATTCTCACATGACAAGATGGAGGCTCTGGAGATTCACTGATTAGCGAAAGGTTAAAAATGTTCTTAATTTTGTCTCCTAAATTTGACAGTCAGGGACAGTTAAAATTCCTCTATGGAAATCCTTACAAATGGATGGAAATGCCCTTATTGGTGTTGAAGTGATTGGATGATTAAAACCATGTCTCTATTTCTTTCTAAAACTATGTCTACAAATACTTGCATAGTATTGGTTACTAAGTGAGCAGGGCAGCTTGGAGAATGTAGGAGATTCCAATTGAAATTAGAAGATCTTATAACCTTAGGCTCTCGCATAGAGCTCTGCTTCATATACGCTCACGGGGAGTTTAGGTCATTTATTATTAAATGGTTTTTAGAACTGAAAAACTGCTTAAACCATCAGGAGTTAGCTAATATGCTACTGTGTGCTACAAATTGACAGAGGCAATGTCGGTAAAGTACCGACAATTACCCTGCCGTGTGTGTATGTGTGTGTGTGTGTGTGTGTGTGTGTGTGTGTGTGTGTGTGTGTGTGTGTGTGTATGTGTATGAATGCTCATGGTTGAGTTCTTATGTGTGGATGCGACAGACTATGTGCGGATGTGTGCACATGTGGATGTGGATGTAGATCATCCAGAACCATCAAACTTTTTTACTGAGACAGGTTTTCTCATCGGCCTAAGGCTAGCTGATTTGATTAGGCTGACTGACCAGTTAGCCTCAAACATCCTCTTGCCTCTGAATCCCAAGCACTGGAATTTCAAACCTGTGCTACTATACCTGGCTGTTATGTGAGTTCTAGGCACCAGCCCTATGTGCCTGTATGACAACCATTTCACAGACTAAGATATCTCCCTAGCTCCAGACTGTAAGACCGTTGAGATCTAGATGTATGTATTCTTGATAATGATTCCCTCATCACCACACAGCTCCCAGGAGAAGGAGTTGCTGTATCCAGCATACACTGGGAAAGAATAAAGTGATTTCTGATGAGAATGTGGGCAGATCCTTTCTTATTAATTCTTTTCTTTCCTCCATTAAGCTCACAAAAGTCAGTGGGCTTGTTTTATTGAAATTAACTGAAAACTGAAAATCTTCTAAGTCATTTCTTTCCTCAAGTCTTGCCCAAATCCTCAAGTTTGTAAAGCATTTCATAATTAACAAAAGTGAATGTTTATTTTCCAAATGGGATTCCAGAAAGAAAACCAAAAGCAAACAAACAACAACAGGAATGTATGTGTCATTAGAAACAATCACAGTGCAAGTAGCAGCAGAAGGTGTGGACTAGCAACCAGCCTTTTGTTTCATGGAGTTCTTCAGGTATTGATGGTAAACAAAAGAGAGGAGGCAGTACTGTGGTTCAAACTACAACTTCTGTCCTTCCTCTCCCTCTCCATTTCTCTCTTTCTCCCTGTTTCTCACTCTGTTTCTATCTCTCTGTCTTCCTGTCTCTTTCTGTCTCTCTGTCTCTTTGTCTTTCTCTGTGAGGAGGGTGTTGAGAAAGTATTGGTGCATGTGAATGGATAGATATAGTTATAGTTATAGATATAGATATAGATATAGATATAGATATAGATATAGATATAAGCTAAAATACAACTTTAGGCACAGTCTATCATTTTTCAGAGACATTCTCTTACTGATCTGGTCAAGTAGCCTAGCAGGATGTCCAGTGAACTTACCCAGTGCTGGAAATACAAGTGTACACCACAATAACTGCTTTTATATTTGTTTTCTGGGGATTAAATTCATATTCTCATGCTTGGACCACCAGCACTTTAATGACTGAGTTACCTCCTTAGCTCTGGGAACACTTGACTATTGGATTCAGGATGCTAGTTTTATTTTAAAAGCCAGTGAGAAGTTGTTGGGTATATATGAGTTCTATAAATGGCAACATTGCCATAAACATACTAATTTGGTAGCTTCTGCAAGAAGAGAGAAGTCAGAGATCATGTAGAGACATAAAAGACCAATACATGTTTTGTTGTAGTCCTAGATATCAAACAACTTAAAAGGCCATCAATGATAACATAGACAAAAAATACATTGTTCCATTGTAAGAATATAGCTGAATGAAAAAGCAGTGCATTATTTCCATGTAATAATAACTGGGTAACATTCATAGACATGCAAAGAGCAAATGCCTGATGACACTCATACTATTTGCATTAAGATAAAAAGAAACAGCAAAATAAGGGCCATGTCTGGGCCTATGGTTCTACTGCAGTTGGGGTCTATTTTAATGACCATAGCCAGTGTTATCATTATAGACATGCTGATGTGCATGGTATGTGTTATACTCTGAAGCCTTGAAGCTATACTTATGTCTGTAGGTTCTGATGCCACTCAGGACCAAATTGCAGTAAGTGGCCTATGCTGCCACCTGAGGCTACGGAGATGTCTGGGTCCTTGCTGCTATAAAAAGCCAAGTTGGAATCAAAGGCTGTACTTCAGCTGGGTGGGGAGGGTTCTGTGCTGATATCTGTGGTCTGAGTTACCACCGAAGACCGTGCAGATGTCCATGGGCCATGCTGCCTCCAGAGCCATATTGATGTGGGTGGCCTGAGCTGCCACTTGAGGCCATGTTGAAGTCCGTAACCCAGGCAGCCTCTGAGGACCCTGTCTGATTCTGTGATCTTGCTGCATGCGGGGACCATGTTTGTGGTCTGTGCTGTCACCAGAAACTTAGCGGAGGCCCATGATCTGTGCTCCTGAAAGAGGCTACTTGTTGGGCCCTACCTTGGGGTGTTTCCCTTTCCCCTCGCTGAGCCTTTTAGCCTGCTATAGCAAGAAGTTGTTTATACCCTTGACAGCTGCTCTTAGCTCCTGATTTGGGGCCGGGACTTTCCATGGCACCCTTCCTCCCCACGGAGCCTCCCAGCTTGTTGTTGTTAAGAAGTTGTTTATGCCCCTGATTGGGCCCAGGACTTTCCACCACACAGATGTTTCCTGTTTTCCTGGTTGGGGATTTTCACCTGCCTTGTTGTTTCCCACAGCTTTTGCCTTGGGTATATAAGGAGATCTTAGTAATGCCTTGGTGGCACTCTCTGAAAACAGGTGACCCGTGTACATGTTTTCTTTCAATCCCGCAGACCTACGCCCCATATTCACACACTGGCAGCGCAGGCGCGTCAGCTACTCTTCCTGGAATATTGACAACTGCAGATGCACAGTTGAAAGGGAGAGACATGGAAGGCTTCTGTGAGAATCTCTATGCTCCAAGCCCTCCCCCCAGCTCCAAAAGTAACAACTATGGCAGGAAGTCACTGAAGAGAATACTTACAAAGTGTGACAGAGATGCCAAAGAATGACTTTACATAATCAATGGCTTCTGGTGGAGGTGTGGAAGGGGAAGGACTCGGTTTTATTTCAAGTGTCAGTCCACTAAAAAATTGCCCATGATCCAGTGAGTTTATGGATAACAAAAGGGGATATTTTTCTATTGTTTAAATGATTTTTATCTTTACTTCTTTGCGGGGCAGGTTACGAGTTGTGAAGGTCATGGATGGACTGGGAAGAGATTGTGTTTGGGTTGCATGCTGAAACTCTCCCAGACAATTAAAAAATGTTATGTGTGTTAAAACTAGTTATGTGTGAGGCAAAACTAGTCAATGATGCTAATTAACCACTGGGGATGTGCACGGGGTCATATTGGCAGAAAAGTAGCCTGGGGTATCATTTGGTCTCAATATGTGTGAAAATTTTATTGTGTAAAAATTTCATTGACCTGTAAACTTAAGACTGATATACTGCACAGCATGGGTATTCCACAAAAACAAAAATGGAACTAAAACCACAAAAGCTGAAAAACAAAAACAAAAACCTTATCGTAAGAGTTCTGTGGAAGGATTGGTGAACCAGAGCTGAGATCACTGATGGTAGCCTAGAGACAGATATGAGGTAAACAAGCCTTGAGCTTGACAAACAGTGGTTGAGGAATGTGGGGACAGAGGCATTAGCAAGCCCTCTGAGATTGAAAGTGTAGATAAACCTAAGAGCATGTGAACTTGTACATTGCTATAGTATCTCAAAGAAGGACAGGATCATAATGCATTGGGTCCCATATCATGAGGGCTTCCTTCTGCTTTCCGTGAGTATCTAAATCAAACTTTGGAAGTTCTCTCCATTTGGTTTGTCTTGGATGTCCCACACACATCACTTCCTTCATTCCCACCCACAGCAATACAAGGATGCAACTGGGTGTGCTTCTTCGTATTCTGTGTTCCTCTGCATCTCATTAGCATCCACCTTGCATTCTATGCAGATCCACCACTCCACCCTGAAAAAGGGAAACAAATCCATTATCACCAAAGGTCACTGTAGGGCTTACATAGAAATCATCTTTTCCCAGAAGATTCCTAAGCCTGTAGTTGTGAGAAGATTGCTTTTGTCTTTTCAGGCTCATTATGCCTAGAGAATTTTGATGTCTGCTAACTAATTTTGCAAGGTCATTTGGGTTCTGTTACTGAAGCTAGTCTATAAAGATACTGTTGTCCTTTAGTGTGCTCAGAGGATTGGTTCCAGGACCCATGCATATATGAAAACCCAAACTTGCATGAATTCCTTATATATACTTACAATATATATATATATATATATATATATATATATATATATATATATATATATATATAACTCATTTGCATCCTGTTATATACTTCAAACCATGTCTTGGTTATTCATAATACCTAATAATACATGAAATCCTCCTATGTTGTTTAAGAAATAAGTTACACATACATTCCACTCCAGAAAATAATAAACATGCTCAGTACAGACACATTCATCCCTTTTATATTCCATTCTGTTTGGTTGACTGCCAAGTGGCATTTGCAGATACAGAGGGCCAATTGTATGTCTGAGTACTGCTGGGTCTTGCAGAATGTACTTTTCTATCCAAATGAGCAGGTCCTGTTGCTCTGCTCACATGCTTGTGCACTTGGATAGAAGCATAAAGTCCTCGAAAGAGTGGCTCTATTGGCTGTTTTTCTGGGTGTCTTAAAAGAACAGTAGAGTGCAATGAGAGACAGTGTTGGGGGTGGGTAACAGAAATAAGACTTGCACAGGAAGGCAACAAGCTCTTTTGGAGACAACTGGGGACAGCATGTACTTAATGTTTAGAGCAAATGCTCTGGCCCTGGCACTCCAAGGCAGTGCAGGTGGCCAAGAAGCCATGTTAGCATCCACTGAGTGCACATGGGCACGCTCGCGCACGCGCGCGCACACACACACACACACACACACACACACACACACAAACACATTAAATGAAGATAAAGGTTTTATCTTATTAAAACTTCACTGGATGACTACCCAGCCAACTATAGGAGGCAGAACCCTGTGTGTCAGATATTAGAACACCTTCTTCCCCAGAGTGCTTCAACATTTGTTTGTATGTAGAAGCTAGGGAGGCTAAGGAAAGAATCTAGTAGCTAAAAGTATATGCTGATATTTCAGAGAATCAGAGTTTAGCTCCCAGCATCTGTCTCAGTAGCTCTGTAACTTTAGTTCCAGGACATCCAAAGTCTCTGGCCTCCACAGTCACATGCATTCGAGACTGAATACCTGCCCACTCCCACATATATAGCATTAAAAATCATATAAAATCGTTTAGAAAAGAAATTATAAGCATTTTTCTTATATCTGATACAGTCCTTCCTCAGTTTATTCTACCCCAGTGATTTTCTGGAAAGGTCCAAAAAAGGCAAACATGTATGCCAGTGTGGACTATATGACCCCTATTACAGCTATCTATAGCAATTGCAGCCTGATATGTAGGCACATAATCATAAGTTTTCTAGTAGAATTTTATTTGTAAAAACCTGTGGCCATGAATAAGACCAATCAAGCCATGAGGTTTAATAGGATTTTCCCCTCTTACATGTAAATTCCCGATTTATTCTACTTTAAGACTTTCAACCTTTGATTTGCATTTTATTGTTTAACAGTAAAGATGTTTATGAAGTAAGAAAACAGTATAGAAAAATAAATTGATTTGGGGCTTGCAACATGGCTCAGTGGGTCAAAATGATTGTTGTACAAAGAACAGGAGTTCAAATCCTCAGAACCTACATAAAAGCTGGAACAGGGTACAAGCATCTGGAATCCCATAATCCCTATGAGGAGGTAGCTGGCAGAGATAGAAAAATCCCTGGAAGGTCACTAGTCAGCCAGCCTAGCATACACATTGGAAAAACAATAAAGAAAGCCTGTCTCAAAACAAGGCAAAAATGTAAGAACTAACATTTGAAGTTAGTCTCCGATTTTCATGTGTACACTGTGGCAAATGCATACCCACATTTATAAACATATGCTCACCCACAGACATACACAGATGATTTCATGATTTGATCATGTCTTCAACTATATGTCAGGATAGTAGAAAGCATTTCCTTGGCTAACCATTATGCAGTCAATGTCATGCCATAGGTGCACAGGACATTTCCATTAATTAATTATTGAATGGAATGGGATGGAATTCAGATATCCTGGCCTGTTATTTGAGAGCATGTTCTTCGGGCATAGACCACTGTGGTCCAATTCTAGTACACAAACCATACTTTCCTCATACTTGGTGCTTGAGTTCAGCCTCCAGGCAAAGCATCCATGTGCTGCATCTCTATTTCACGGAATTTTCTCTGCTTTGTCCACATTGTTTCACTGATCCCCTTATGGGGGATTTGTTGATCAGATCAGGAATGTAAACCGGTCCCCACAGAGGGAATGCTACTCACCAGTGTCCACTGTCCTGTGGCATAATGGCCTGAAAATAATGTCAACCTAATTCCTCACTGATTTTGGTCCTAGTCAGTTTTCTCAATTAGAGTGAAAGGAAACCATGGCACAAAAATTCAGAAGCCATTACCAGTCCAGCTGCCTACATCTCTTACAATGAACAAATATCAATATCATAAGTGAAGTCAGTAGTTTCTCTGGAGTATGGTTATCATAATGTTGTATTCATATTGAGCAAAGAATAAACACTTTCTGATGAGCCAATGGTGCCATGTTCACTTGAGAACTGAAGTATTCTCGGACACTGGCTTCAACTAGAGTAGTACCAGATCTAACCAGAATTTTGCTCAGCAAACAAAAAGATTGCTTATATTAGCATACATTAGCTACTATATTTCTTCCACTGGGCGGATTTCTTCTCTGCTTCTCATTATTGTTTAATCTCCTAATTGTATTTCTTTTTACATTCTATATATTTTATATAGATAGCTTAAAGTTGGAATTGTGAAAAATATTCCATTTTCATCTTTTAATCAAAAAGTCCATGATATTTTTGCTTAATACAATCGGGGCTATATATTGCCATTTGGATAGCCTAGAAGGTTAAAAAAAGATTTGCCAGGGAAGTGTGATGTTCTGAATTTGATCCATAAAATCCCTGCTGGAAGTTCTGTCAGAGGTGTGGCTACCCAACAAGGGCATACCCAATTCAACGGAGCCAAATCTCCTAATCTTTCTTAAATAATATTATTCTCTGGTGATTAAGTATTCAAATACATGAGCCTATGGAGGTCATTCTTATTCAAACTATCACAACATCCTTTTCCATAACATTCTATAGTTATTTTTATTGATTATTTTAATTTATTTCACCCAGTAAGACAGTTTTGATTAACAATATATAATAGGTTATATATTATTTGATCTACTCATTCACAACCCTTATATTTTCTGTCCATCTGTCTGTCTGTCTCTCTGTCGCGCTGTCTCTCTCTGTCTCTCTCCCTCCCCTCCTCTCCTCTCTTCTCCCCTCCTTCCCTTTCCTTTCCCCCTCCATTCCTCTCTCCTACTCTCCCCTTTCCATCCTCTATATTAGTGAATATTTTGTACTTTAGTTTGCTTTACAAGTCTTTATTTAGGCCCATTGTCTTTTTAAAAGTTTAAAATTACTTTTAAGTTTATTCTCATTATATTGAGTGTGTATCCCTCCTCAGCCTTCTAACTATTTTTAAAACTCTTCATTTGCTTCAGTTTGGTGGTGCTAGGGGTTCAGACTAGTGTCTGGCAAAAACTAGGTCTGAGGCACACTGAGCTTTTCTTACTCAAAGATATTTTGTGGATTATTTTCTATGTTGGCAATTTTATCTCAGCTCATAAAAGTGTTATTCTCCTAGCTTGATTTCCTTTTGTGGAGAAGTCAACTTCAAGTGAAGCTATGTATTTCCTTTGAAGTTCCTACCTCTTTCACTCTGGCTAATTTTAGGAGTGTGTACATTTTTAGATATACATTTATACATTTTGGTATATTCTTTCATTTAGGTAGGTTCAGCAACTTAAACTAAAAATCTGAAACTCGGAATACTCCGAAGTCCAAAATACTTTGAATGCTTAGAGGGGCCACAAGTAGACGATTCTACCCTATAATCTTTGTTAAATGACCAAAATTTTAAAATATTATATTCCATTTGTATACACAAGGTGTGTCTGAAATGTCTATGAATTTCATGATTAGAATTCTTCCCATCCTTAGGATATCTCATTATGTAGGTTTAGATTTCCCCCAACCTCCCCTCCAAAAAAGCCCCTAATAATCAAAACATACCATGTCTAAAGTGTTTTAGATGAAGAACTCTTAGCCAGCACTTTGTTTTGCATTAATTTGTGTGTACTTTTGGAGACTCTGGTCTCATAGGTCATGTAAGAGTAGAATGTTATCGTTTTAAGTTTCGCCTCTGCCAAGTGAGTGTTCTCCTAGTTTGTAGTTGTCTTCTCCATCTCCGTCTCCGTCCCGCAGAATGAAGCGATACCACGATGTTCTTCTCAAAGCAGTTTATTCAAGAACCTTTCTTTCTGCATGCAAGCAGCAATCTCTCTTTTCTTCCCTTCCTCCTCCTCAGCCCCCAAGCACACTCCCTTATATCCTCCCTCAACTCCGCCTCCTCCGTCCAGATTGTGTAATCTCAGTTCATAGGTCCACGTCACATGGCCTGATCTTCTTGCGTAATGGTGTACCTGCAAAGAGCTCTCACAATGGACGTGGCTGGTTTCAGGTGTGTGAGGAAGTCAGGTACTAGTCATGAGACTTAGCTGCAGTCCCGGGTGCCATCTTGGGACTGCCGCCACACCCGCTCCCCACATCCTTTGTGACCGTAGAGCTCAGAATGGCTCTCTACATGTAGTTAGATCCTTGAGCGAGATTCTACGACATTGACCCATTCTTCTGCATTTCACCAACATACTCTTTCTCTGTGCCACAGTCTTATTTCTTGTCATTTACTTTTCAGTTCACTAATTGTTTTATTGTGCACTGTTTATTTTATATTAAAACCCATCATTTAAATATAGTGTGGATACTTTCATGTATATAATTCACATTTGTTTCTTTCTTTGTTAGCATATTCCATTAATTTCTATAGTTTCCTCTTTCTGGTCAATTCAAGATAAAAAAACAAACGTATTTATACTTACTTAGTTATTTTTATCCAGAAAATTGATGAATAATTTATTACTAGAAATAGGTTGTTCTTGATTTTATGCATTCCTTTTATCTTTGGTGGGAACAGCATCATTAGGCCCTCGATTTCATCATCCTAATCACAGACTATCTGCACTTACTGTTTATGCTTTTAAGAGGCCAAGAGTTTCCTAGCTGGCCTTACTCTGTAAACTAACACTAACTCTGCACCCCGGACAGTGTGGTATCTCAAGCCAAAGACCCATCAGTGATAATAGAGGATGCAGTCAGAATGCAAGCAAGAAAAACATGAAGTCCAGGAGTCCAGGGTTAGTGTGTTCTAGCAGAGAGTTTTGTTGTGATGATGGTGGTTGTGGTTGTGGTTTTAGATTAAAGTATAGTACATGGATGAGATCCATGATTAGAACACAGCACAAAGGAAGGAAGGGGAAGGTGGAATCCTGAAAATTTTTAGCTTTAATTAGGATGAGTAGAGGAGGAAAAGCCAGAAAAAAATCACTTAAAAGTTAAAATTATCTTAAAACTCTATTAAAACTTTGGAATCCAGGTCTGTAGAAATGGCTCTGAGGTTAAGGGTATTCATTCCTCTTAAACAGAACTCAGTTCCCACACCTACCCATGTGCTGTACACAGCCTCGAGAACGCACACACACACACACACACACACACACACACACACACACACACACACACACACCCACCCACACACCCCCACACACACACACACCACACACACACACACACCCACACACCCACACACACACACACACACACACACACCCACACACTCACACACACACACAGAACATACACACCACACACACACACACTCTCACACACACATACACACACATTCTCTCAAACACACACACACACACACACACACACTCACACACACACGCAAAGTAATAATTTTTTTTAAAAAAAGATCTAAAAATTACAATCCAGAGCCTGGTTAAGAGCAATCTAGAAGTTATAAGGATAGGCTTTTCAAAAGGACCCATGTTCAATCCCTGGTACTCTCACGTTAGCTAACATCCATCTGTAACTCCTATTCCAGGGAATCTAACACCATCTTTTGGCTTCTGTAGACATGAATGTATTTAGTACATAAGTATACATGCAGGGGTGGGAGGGTGTGAAGTACTCCTATACATAAAAAAAAACCTTAAAACAAGTAAAAAAAAAAAAAACTAAGCCATTGAACTTCTCTGCACTCTGAGTACCAGGAAGGGTTAAGAGAATGAGGCCTGAAACATAGACAGCCTTTGAGATAATACTTTCCAAAGTATGGTGTCTCGTGAGAGGCTCTGCCAGAGCCTGACAAATATAGAGGTGAATGCTCACAGCACAGGACTGAGCACAGGGCCTCCAGTGGAGGAGTTAGGGAAAGGACAGAAGGAGCTGAAGGGGTTTGCAACCCCATAGGAAGAACAACAATATCAACCAACCAGACACCACAGAGCTCCCACGGACTGAACCCCCAACCAAAGAGTACACATGGAGCAACCCATAGCTCCAACTGCATATGTAGCAGAGGGTGGCTTTTTGGGGCATCAGTGGGAAGAGAGGACCTTGGTCCTGTGAAGACTCAATGCCCCAGTGTAGGGGAATGTCAGGGCAGGGAAGGGGGAGGGAGTGGGTAGTTGAGTAGGGGAGCACCCTCATAGAAGCAGTGGGAGGGGGGAATAGGATAGAGGGGTTGTGGGAGGGCAAGCCAGGAAAGGGGATAACATTTGAAATGTAAATAAAGAAAATATCCAATAAAAAAGATTCTTGAAATAGAAAGAATGACAAATGAAGGATTTGAAGTTTACAGGAAGGAACACAGAGATAGCAGCATCCTGGTGTGATTATGTTTTAAGCTGGCAAATGGTGGCCTGCAGGCCACATCTAGGTCATTGCATATTTTTCAAAATAATGTTTTATTAGATAGAATGTAGTTGTGCCTAATTCTCAAGCTTACTATATAAAGAAAATCGGAAATTTGAGCATGCAGGCATGTGTTTGAAATCCAAGCAGGTAATAAGGCAGTGGCAGGAGGATTAGGAGTTCAAGTCTAGTCCAGGCTACATAAAACTCAATCTTCTAAAAAGCCAAACACACAAAAAAAGGGAAAGGAGGAGGAAAAAGAGATGGAGGAGCAGAAGAAAAGTAGGAGGGAAGTTGTGATAGGTTTTTTGTTTTTGTTTTTGTTTTTGTTTTGGTTTGGTTTTGGTTTTGGTTTTGGTTGTTGCTGGGTTTTTTGTTTTTGCCATAAAAATATTCTAAAATACTTAGTAACCAGTTCATTGCAGGAAATATTCTTTGACCTATACAGGTCATCAGTTGCTGGTTTCAACTCAGTAGCCCAGAGGGCTAGAGAAACAGCTCAGGGGTTCAGAGCGCTTGGTCCTTTAGCAGAGGACTTGGGTTTAACTCTTAGCACCAGTATGGGGATACAGAGTATTCATAACTCCAATTCCAGGGGATCCAACACCCTGTTCTGAACCCAAAGAGAATTTGAGGGCTCAAGACTAAGGCCAGGGAAAGGTTTTTTCTATGTAAATTACCTAGAGCAGTGGAAAAATCTATAGCCCTTTGAAATGGTAAGAGTTGTGGGCTCTTTCCACTTTGTTCAGTTTTAGAACCAATTTTCCTTGGCTTTCATGGGTTAGTAGGTGGGTAGTGTTGGTGCTGCTGCTGCTGGTTGTGATGGTGTCATTTATGGGGGTGGAGTCTGTAGTTTTTTATGATATATATATATATATATACATATATATATATATGTATATATATATATATAATCATTCCTGACTTAGACCGCTTAACACTTTTTACTTCTTTGTTTTCATCTCAAAATAGCGGAAGTTTCAAAATTCCCTAGTCTCTAAACGTTAAAACAGAACCTTTCCAGAAGTTAATGGAATGTAAATATATGTTAAAGTAGAAAATGAAAATGAGGACCAGTGATTGAAAGGTGTCTAAAAATATTGTAGCCATTGATGACGTTTATGCTCTCATGACTATTTCTGAAATGCAAGGCAAATTAGAAGACATAAGTATATACCTTTCATTTTGAGAAAGCAGATCACAGTCCCAAAGGTAATCACCATGCTCGCTTAATCAGGCATTAAAAAACTCATAGATCTAAAACGGTTTGATTCAATAGCTCAGAGTGAAAAGGAAACTAGCAACCTGGTCTGTTTCATTCCAAGTGGTACTGGATACAAGGGATCTCGGTGTACTTTGGCAACACAAAAGCTAAGTGCATAAAACAGCTTGAAGCTAGCTTAGAGTTCCTCCTATACCAGTGGGTCTCAACCTTCCTAATGCTGCCACCCTTTAATACAGTTCCTCGTGCTGTGATGACTCCCAGCCATAAATTATTTTTTGCTACTTCATGACTGTAATTTTACTACAGTTACAGATTGCAATGTAAATATGTGATATGCAGGATATCTGATATGATATGTGACCCCAGTGACAGAGGGTCATTTGACCATCTCACCGAGTAGAGACCCACAGTTTCAGAACTATTTTCCAGGCTGAAAAAGCTCTGAACTGGTAACAACATCAAAGGAAAAAAGAAAAAGGAAAAGAAAAGGAAAGAAAAAGAAAGAAAGAGAAAAATCAAAGGAAAGAAAAAGAAAGAAAGAGAAAAATCTTTGATATGCATACTGCCTGAAGGTCATGTCAATGATATTTATTCCTGGGACCTAGAGAGATGGCTCAGTGATTAAAAACATTTGGTGCTCTTGCAGAGGACCTGTGTTTAGTTTCTAACAGCTGCAGGGCTGTTCATCACCAAAAACAGCTCCTTTTCCAGAGTATCTGATCCTCTCTTCTGACTTTGTAGCCACTGTACACACAGGTATACACATACACTTGCATGCCAAACACTCATATTTATAATGTAAATCTGAAAAATGAATAAAACATGTATTTCTAAGCTTGTCTGCTCATAATTTCTAAATCAGTTTTAGGGCTGAGACTGAAGTCTCTTTTTGCCTTGGTCTGGTAGTTATGGACCCTACACTGAGTAACTTGGAAAGAAAAGGATGAATGAGAATCATCCAGTGGTAAACGAGATAGCATCCCTTAGAGATGCATGCAACATAAAACCTCAATTTCAGGTGCACCAATTATTACTTTAGGAAGATCTGGGGTTGTGAACACTGAGTGCTTGTGGCTTGTGCATGCTTTTTCTCATGGCATTTCATTTAAACTTAGTCCTACGTCTGTTAGATCCATGTGTATCTCTTTGTCTTGTGTGTAGGTGGTCTACTTGAGAGACAAGTGACTGGAGGACAGCATGATTAAAGAGAGACTCTAATTAGCGACACAACTAACATTGGGAAAGTAGAGGCATCTGCTATAGTTGCTAAATATAATTGCTAGAGGAAAGTTTATAAATATTCATTTAAATGTATTTCTCAAAGGCTTGTGTTTGAAACTACAGCTTCTGAGTTGCCTGAAGAAACATAAATGTACCACAATTAATGAATTCTTAAAGGAAGGAAAATGCTTTATCTTTCACGGTGCAGGCATCTGAGGAATACCATGGACCAGTGCTTTCTATAGCTCACATTTTGCATGTCATATTTATTAGATGCTATTACTAATTCTACTTTGAAATTCTGTAGTTTCTCTGATTCTGGCTTTCTAGATTTAACAGTACAAATTTAACTCATGCCGAATGACTAATACACTATTTAGTGTCTTGTGTGATTAAGTTTAGAGTTTGCTTACCAGAAAATTTAGCTAAAGACTGTTCAGTTCAATTTTAGTTTTGTTTTGTTTTGTTTTGTTTTTTCAAATAGAAACCTGGAAACCCCATTTTATTTTAAAATTCAAAAAATGTGTGTGTGTACATATATGAGTTTTAATTTTTCATACAAAAGGCTATTTTCTAAATTCTCTATCCTGTTTCCTTAGAATGACTGTAGTCATGATTATTCATTGACCATTTGTCCCCAAGAATGCATCCAAATATGAATTAAAGGACACATTGCCAAGGCCTTGCATTTTATCTAGTGTAGTGGGTTTAAATGATATGGTAAGATATAAATAAAGGCCAGTGGAAAATGACCATTCAGTCTGGGAAAGCAAGTTGAAATGGTTGGTAGTACATTGGTGCCAGTCAATGAGAGGAGTAAGTCAGAAATTAAAAATATGCAGGTTCCCAAGGGTATGGAAAGCAAGATGTGTCAACGAGCTTACTGGCAGACTGTGGTGCAAAGCTCAATGCAGGTCACAGAAGACAAATGGCACTGAGACCTGGGTATCTACAGATATAATTCGGTTGTATAAAGCTGATACCAGAAAAAAATGGATTATAAAAGGCTAGGGCTTCTGGAACTGATTTTCAAGTCGGGATGTTGTCCCTTAGGGGACAAATGTCCATGTCTGTCTAATTGTGGGGAAAAGTTTTACTTCCTGGAATTTTGTTGTATATTTTTCACTTTATGAGGTAAGATCTTCTGTAGTAGGCTGGTTTCAAACTCACTGTGTAGGGAAGGATGACTTTGACTCCCTATCCCACTGCTTTGCTCTCGCTCTCGCTCTTGCTCTGGCTCTCTCTCTCTCGCTGCGATTATAGACTCATGTCACATTTTCTGTTGTTACAGTGAGGTTTTAAGGGATAGAACTGCTATTTAATAGGTGAAAGTCTGGCCCACTGTTCAGCATCTTTATCATTTGGAGAGGCAGAAAAGCCGAGTGATTCCTTTTCTGCCCATCATAAAGTCGCAGGGCTCATGAGCCTAAGACAAATGACAGGTAAATGGGAGATACGACTACCATCTTCTATGGTCTCACTTTGACGTGGTATGAGAGCCATCACACTGAAGACTCAAGCTGAACACTCCATTTTCACCTGTAGGTTTAGTAAATCATGGACAGCATTGTAGAAATGTCCAATAGGATGGACACATAGGCTGATAACAATAGACTCCTCCGAGGAGTGGACCCGGCAGGGGCCCACTGTTCACGGCCTTCTTGGCCCCTGAGCAGCATTCCATTTCCCTGTCCTAGAATAATATCTTTCCATTTTGTGCTTGTCGGGAGGGAAAAGTACTTCTGGTTTCTATAATCAGCATCTGAGTAGGTAACTTCTAATTTCTGTGGCGTGCTTTGGGGCAAAATGAGGATCGGCCAAGTGAATGGGAGAGGGTCAGACATACACTATCTCTGAAGCTTCATTGTAGTGTGTTGTTTTCTGAGTCCCCTTCCCCACCGTGCCCAGAGCCTCTCCACAGCAAAGAATTGTCTGTCCTGAATTTCTGCAGATCTGACGGGAAGGAGAGGCATTGTAAGATTCAAACATAGACTGCAAATGGCATCTGTTAGCTTTAGTAAGCTGTGTGAATTACTGCAAATTGTATTCCAGATTTTGAAAAAAAAATGCTTTAGCTTCAATGGTAATTGTATGATCTCCCTTTTCAAGCGAAATGCAAAATGAAAACTATCCTCTATCATTAGACCTTGAAGGTGATCGAACATAATCCCGGTTATTAAACTCATCTGAAAGAGTTGCTGATATTCGTTTCTTTTTAATCCAGTGGTAAATTTCATTGATGCTATTTGGATCTCCTATTTCTCACTATTTTACATCCCCTTCCAAATGGGTCTCATCCCAAGGTCATCCAGCTAAATCCTCTGTGCATTAGGATTCTTTTTTAGCATTATAAGGAGCACCATAGGCTGCCATCAGGGTTCTTTGGCACTGTCATGTGTCAGAGGTTGGTTGAAAGCCAGGCTCATAGCTGCTGGGATGCACTGATTGCCCTATCTGGTTTATAAGGGGAAAAAAACTATAGTTATGATCATCATTGAAAATGGCACACACAGCTTTAGCATTTTTAATGTTACTAAAAATCGTTAAGTTTTATAGTCAGTGAAGAATGTTTAGTTCTGAATTAATGAAGTTCCTATTGCCATTTTAGGATCTGAATACTGAAGCCATTTGAATTTTAAGATCTTTTGTGACTGCAGAATTAGGATTTCAAGTCAATGACAAAGGCACATGTATGTCTTGTCACTATCGAGAGACAGATTTCCTTATTCTGTTTGTTCCAATAACACAGTAGGAGATGTCAGGAATGTTTAGGTGAAGTGACAGGTAACTTGAAAGTTGTGATGGGTCTGGCTGTGCCATTTTATAATCATTTTCAAAGAGTCCGTGTTGTCTGGGATGTAACTCTGATGATTCTGTTTGTTTAGTTTCCTTTCCAAATATTGATGCATCCTCTCCCCCACTCCACTCTCCAGGCATAAATAGTACCTGGCTGGGAAAGAAAGGAAGTAAGAAATGTCTTTCCTCTTAGGACCGTGAGTGCCTGACTGCTGATGGTTGGCTTAGAGGTCTGAAGGCTGGGAAAGGCTCTGGTAAACAGTCAGCTTCCTGCAGGAGAGAGGATGCGATGATCCCCTCAGCGCATAGCTTTTGATCCAACCTACACTGAGGCACCAGAATGGAAGCAGCAATGTGCTGGTCTTAGCACTTGTCTTTGCTTTTCACATTCACACACAGAAATTAATAAACCTTAGTAATATGAATGAACTGATATTTGAATTATCACTCTTGGGTCTCTAATATCTGGTAATATTTTATGTTCTGTCATCTATGGCAGTTTTATAACAGGGAGAGATGCCAATGATACTATCACTCATCTTTCTTTTTAAAATCTTTTTTTTTTTATTGTACGTGTACAAGTGCTATGCCTGAATATATGTGTGTGCACAGTGTGCATGCAATGCCTGAAGACGCCAGAAGAGGGCGAAAGATATCCCATGACTATTGTGAGCCAATATGTGGGTGTTGGGACTAGAAATCAGCAGCAACGCTCCTAACTGCTTACATATCTCTCCAGTACCTCATCTTCTATATTGCTTTCAGTGTTTTCTATTTCCTTCCTAAGAATGGTAGTTTTGTGTCTAACTTGTTGTAGCTTTATTTTTTAAAAAAGTGTAAACAGGCTGGTAGGTACGCCAGGCTCTGTATTATACACCCTCAGCTTGGGAGAAATTAGGTATGGTGGCACAGACATGCCATCACTCAGGAGGTAGACGTAAGAGGACCAGAAGTCCATGTTCAGGGATATCCTAGGCTACATAGTAAGTAGAGGGGCCAGGCTAGGATACATGATTTCTATCTCATAACCTCAAAAAAAAAAAAAAAAAGAAAAGAAAAGAAAAGAAAAGAAAAGAAAAGAAACCCCAGAAACGATCTCGAGCAGATAAAGGTGCTCGCTATGCATGCCACGATGATCTAAGTTCAGTCAAAGACCTTGAACCCAAGGAAAGGTAGAAGATGAGAGCTGACTCCATGCTGTTGACCTCGGATAGCCACACATGTATCTATAGGCACATAATATGTATATACATCCAGTAATAACAACAATAAACAGATCAAATGTTTAAACAATGTAACTTCCAATGTATTTTAACAACATGGCACACAAATATGACTCTTTCTTTTCTCAGAGGTTTGTTCCTTTCTTCATGCCAACTTTTTCAATGCGTTTCCTAATTTGAAAACTTACTCTTTAGTTTCTGAAAATGCTCTTCTGCTAAGAACAGGTAGTACTAATAGCTACGTGTGTTCTAGCAGATGATTTTGATGTATCAATAGATTGTGTTTGTCAGCACAACCTAAAATATTAAACAATGAGCAAATGATTAACGACTTTGCAA